>NC_046622.1:14427328-14727328 GCF_900324465.2 Anabas testudineus
TTTTGATAGGGTTGCCATAAAATGATTTGTTTCTATCATTTGTGACCCTCTTCAATATCTCTCTCGTCTCCGCTCCCAACACCTGTTTCCAGAAAAACACCCAATTGCTCTATCACACACAGACACACAAACACACCACAGGAAAACACAAACACATACAAGATCATAGATCTACACAGTAAACAATCATAGGGAAACATAGGAAGCAGTGCCATTATCAACATAATGGTCATATATACGGAACGACAAGATCATTACGCTGCCACCCATACACACACAATGAGGATGCACTGATGCAAACCATACAAATTTACAGCACACGTCATTATGATACAAAGGTCAGCCTTTACTTCACTCTCATTCCTCCCTGTCTGTGATACACAGGCACAAAGGAACACACACAATGACACACGAAAAAAACGCACAACCCTTCCCCCGAACACGCGCACACGCATGCAGACACCTTCATCTTTATCACAGTCAGTGATCAAGGGAATGAGAAAGCAGCACTAGAAACCTGCTGTCACCATGGTAACGTGGTCATAACAACCTCCTCTTTTCCTCCTGGTAAAAAACAGACTTCATTCTCTCCTGAATTCCTCCTCTATCTCCCGGCGGTCTCACCCACCTTCTCATTTTATTTCTTGATCTGATCCTCTTACTCTCAGTTTTCTTCCTTCCCATCGTGAAGTCCCGTTCCTTCATCTCCCTCTCTGCTTTCCAAACTCTACACTCTTCCAACTTTCCATGGAGCACCTTTCAGCCTGCCTTTCGCTTGTTACCCTTTCTTCTACTGCCTCCATCTTCGACTAGTACCAGTAGTCTGGAGCTACACTAAGATGTAGTGATGGAGGCAAATGTCCCACCTGAGCTGGCAGAGAATTGATGCAAGACAATTTGAAAAGGACAGATGCAATGCAAAGCATGATATTAGAATAAAAGCACCCAATTAGCAATTTACTGTTACTGTGATATGTTTAGCCAGTCGTGCTAAAATGCAATACACTGCAGTGTGTTACAACTGTGATGCATAATTTGACAGTTTTCACTGTAATATTGCAAAAAAAAAATTATTTATTTTATTATTAGTTATTTGCAACTTCTTGACAGATAAATAGCTAATAAGTATGTGACAGAAAGATGGTTTAAACATTCTGCTATATATAGTAGTAAAACATTAAAAAGTGTGAAATAAACCGATAATTAATAATATTTCTACTTTCTCTAAAAGAAACATTTTTACAGGAGAGGAAACTGAGAAACAAACTTTGCTGCAGATGTTTGAAATTTTAACACACATTATTGCAGTGCATGTTATTTTTTTGTTTCAGTCAAAGTGTTGCAAAGATTTTACAGTCTCTGAAATGGATTTCCACAGAAAAGTATCAAGCAGAAAGCGACGACAGCCTTTAGCACCCTGTCACATTTTTCATGAGGAAGAAAGACGCAGTACGACATTGAGCATCGGTGACTATGGCCCAGAAAGATGAGCTGCAATGTTCTGGATTCCAGATCCTTCACTGAGCAAATGCAATTCACTATTGATTTTAGTTTTTGAAATAATCTAGAACAACATACTGATCCTTTATCACTGAACCACTATTGAGGTCTACTGAATCATGTGCAGAGTTTTCAAGGACAATGTAAACGACCAGTAGGAACCACATGTATGTATAAACCATATCTATAGGTGTACTGACGCTGTTCCAGTTTCATCAGCCTGCTACTGCTAAGACACATGATGGGTTAGCCTTTGCTTTCCCACGGGTGGACTGACAGGTACAGTACAAAGACAAGTCTCCAGAGAGAGAAAACTCTGCAGGAACCTTAGGAGAAAAACACAGAACAAATTCTCAGATGATAAAACAAATGTGATGTCCTACCAGGATTCACAGGGTCACCATGTGTAGCTTGTCATTCCTTCAACATTTTTTTTTTTGATAGAAGTCAATGTAGCTACATATTGAAGAACATTTGTCTGACACAAGTGTTAGGATCAGTGTAAAACCTGCAGCTGCCGGATGACACTGCAAAGCAGTCGCAGCAGACGTACGGCACAGAATGACAGTCTGAGGCGTGTCAAATCCAATGGATTTGGTTCTGCTCTTAGTTTGATTTGCATACAAGTGATTAGACTGCCAAATTTGAGACTGTGTAACTTTGCTGATAGTAAGAAAAGAAAGTGCTGCTCGCTCACATTTTGAAGGTTCAGAATAATCACAGTTCTGGCTAGGTTGCTCACAAAACTTGTTTTTCAATGATAAAACTGCCCTTGTGCGCTCTCAAGTCTCGGCTTGCAGCCTGACATCCTTTTACATTTATTTTGCTTTCACTCAAACATTTTCCCGTTTACCCCTTTGGGCAAAAGAGAAAATGGTCAATTTCTCCAAAATACATTTCACCTTATGTTCGTCATCATGAAAATAACTTAAACACAGCTGTATAGTGTGTCAAATATGATATGAAGAAAACTAATTGCTGCAGAAGCATGAGAGTGAAAATTATTGGCTAAGTTATCACTGTGTTACCAATATTAAAATGTTGACAACTTTTCTTTTTAAGTTAAATATTAAAAAGGGATCATGGGGTCTACTTCTGACACCGCTGTAAACAGTAAACTATCACTCTGCAAATGAGATGAAATTGGTTTTGAGCTGAGTGTATTTGAAAACTGTGTGCACGTGTAAACTGATATGTAAATGTGTGTGCATCTGAATTTTAGTTTGTGTGGTGTCTGTGAACAGGCTGATAAAGAATTCTTGTGAGTTTCTTCTTCCTCTCTCCTCTCTCTCTTATCTTTTCTCTTCCCTCCCTCGCTCTCTCGTCCCGTTTTTCCTCTCTTCTTCACTCTCTCTCTCTCCCCCTTTCTTGTGACTCCCACCCCTTAATCCCCTCACCCACCTCCCCACTGTCACATGTACATTTACTGTTTAATTATTTAGCTGACACTCTTATCCGCAGCGACTTACATTAATGCACACAGAGGAATAAGTGAAAGCAAACATGAAGCGGCAGCTCTGACACGCTCCTGTACACACCTTGACTTCAGTAGAGATAAATGAAGGCAGACGTCCAAACACAAATCATGGCTGGATTAGCAAAACACTGTGACTTTAAATTCACTCTCTGCCCTTCACTGTACAGAGACTTTCTAATAAGGATGAAACGCCATTTTCATCAATACAACAGCACATTAATAATGACCTCTTGTCGGGCTTAACGCCAAGAGACCACTCATATCTTTGATGTCTGACTGAGAGGTGTGGCTAAATGGGCCTAAAATCCAGCTCCACTGAATGTCGGGTCATGTCAGACAGACACAGCAGTACAATGTTTGCAACACTGAAAGTGTATATGTCAGATATTTGCAGTGAAGTTTACTATAACCCAGCATTAAATTTTAGAAACAAGAAACACATGTGAGTTTTTTGCACAGAGAAGGAATGACATACAACAAACATTCCCACATCCTGACTTGAACCAGGGATGTTTCAGTTTTGTGGCATGTGCTGATACCCGCTTAGCCAACTTTGGCCCATAAATGACTTATGTGTCACCCTTATGAAAAGTTTGGGCGACTAAAACAATTTGGTTGTGGAAAGGTCATAGCCATTAGGGAAAGATCATTGTCATTTTTATATTGTTCCAGGTGTCATCAAGTCCCATAACGTGTACCTGAAAACATGAACCTCCTCCCTATGAGTTTTTGTGACCGTCTAAAACGTCACATATATTAGCACTGCCACAGGAAGCCGACACACAGATCATTTGTAAAGCAACATAAAAAACTGAACAGGTTGTGAATTTTGAAACTATTCACTCTTTTCATTATGGTGTGTTTCTTATAGGTCCTGCACATGCAGAGGTGTATTATGAGTTCATCCAGCCGATCAGACCTCAACTAGGTTAGTGTTAATATTGGATTCTGTAAAAGATGTCTTACTACTTATTGTCCTGCAATGAAGTGTATCAAATGTTACAGCTTCTGTTCCTCGTCACTGAGTAAACTACTGAGACTACGACCAGCCCTCCCTCTCCCTGCTCCACCATGTTCTTCTACCATCTGCAACACCACCACAACCTGCACAGGACTTAAGGTAGTAGTCAATTTCAAATACCAATAAATAAAGAAGCTGCAAACCTTGCAGGAATCAATTAAATTCTCTCACTGGTTAGAATCTGGGTAGCCTTCATTAAAAACCTTTGTGCTGGTGATAGTCTGATCTCAAAGCAGGCATCAACAGCACCTCTCCACAGAGCAGATAACTAACTCTTAGAGTTTAGTGCTACGGTTTCACTTCTATTTACGTTTCAACACTGTAGGATGGATATTGGCATTGGAGCTATGGTGTAACAATGCAAATTAGTGCAATTGGTAAATATTTAAAAACACCACAATGATACACGTGTTCTGGACTGATAACAGACATGCCCTGTTTGAAGGTCCATTCAAATAACAATCACTGTTATGGGTGGGTCAATGGGAAAAGTGCGGTATGCTGGGTACGGTATCTGCAGTGGCAAGAAAAAGTATGTGAACCTCTTGTAATTTTGTGATTTTCTGCATTAATTTGTCATAAAATATTATCTGATCTTCATCTAAGTCAAGATTATTAACAAATATATTGTGCCTAAAGGAATAACACAAAAAACTTCATGTCTTTATTTAGAACAACCATTAAAAACCTTATAATACTGGTGGAAAAAGTTGAACCCTTTGAATAATGAACTCAAAAAAGCTAATTTTTAAATAAAGAGTCACATATATTATATCACATGCTTTTTCTTGCCACTATATTTGACCACTGGCTGTGTGTCGACCGTCTGCACCAGCTGTAGTCCATTTACTCCACATTAATATGTATGTTGCACAAATCTGATACATTAAATATTTATCTGTTTTACCAACATCATTACTTTTATGTTGATTCCTAGTTTTAAGTCACACTGGCTCCCTGTGCACTCACACAATGTAATCTTTGCTAAGGACACAATTGGTTGGGTTTTTAATCACTTACTAGAAGACCAGTATCCTAAACAGCAGTCTGTCTATTCCTCTTTTTATGCAGTCACTCTGTAAACATATCTGTAATACTTAACATGGTCCCCACAGGTTCTCCCTCATTTTCTTTCTGCAGCTCATCCTGTGAATACCCATAATCATACACAGCAACATGTAATGATTGAGCAATCTGTCTCCAAGATAACAAAACAATGTCAATACAAAAGACATACACTATGTTATTTTGACATATGACTTAGAGGATACCATTGTCTGCCTTTTAGCTACAATAACTTTAGCTTTAGCTTTTCTTAATTCCTTCATTTTGGCATCATAGTAAACCATAGTGGACAAATGTGTGATTTTTCTCTGTATGAGCAGTCCATCTCTTCCCCCAACTGACTTTCCTTATACATCAGCTTTACACAAATTACCTAAACAGACCCTTAAGCCCAGCAGATATTTATGTACATGTAAATGTACAGTAAAAACATACACCAACCCTCTTACTCAAAGCTGCAATTACGCCGCCACACATTGACGCTGACCTTAAAACAATTACATGCATGAACTGCCTATATACAGTTAAAGACCAAATTATTAAGCCCTCATTTATGAAATCAAACAAAACTCTTAATGTTTCTAAATGGCCTTTATCAAAAGTGTTTGTAGTTGAATTATTTAAAGAAAGAACAAAGACAAAATCTCTATGTTTGATTAAGATATTTTACTAAACAAAAATGACTATGCAAAAATGTTTCAGCCCTCCATCAATAGTCTAACCTTCTGACTCACAACTGACAACAACCTCTTATGGTTTTTACTAACTGGTTGGCACATGGTGCTTGAGGGCTCCTAGCCCATTTGGCCATTGGCAAATTGTTCCGGCTCATCAAAGTGTGTGGTTTCCAAGCTTGGAAATGAACTTTGAGCTCTTGCCACGGATTCTCAAGAGGACCGAAGATCTGGACTCTGACAGGGTCACTCCAGGGACCTTCATTTTGCTGTCCTTGAAAAGGTTTGGGCCAACTTGGAAGTATGCTTTAAGTTATTGTGTTGCTGGAAGACCACTGGCGAATCAACAGCTGAACTGGCAGCAGAATCCTTTACGTTATGCTACAAAATGTGAAAGTAATCTTGGATCCCATGCACCCAAAACAAGGTTCCCTGTGCCGTTCCTTGGGGACAAATAATTTTGTCTTTAAATGTATACTGTACTATTATTACTCTGCCTCTTCTCACTTCGTTGACAATGCAGACACAGCCAAACGCACATGTACACATCATACAGTAAACGTCACGCGTTCTTCTATTAAGCTGAATAAATACACTTGAAAGGAAAGGAGAGGTGTTTGTGTGTGTGCGCTTGAGTAAACAGCGTGCTGGTGTTTGAAGCGATAAGGCTTCCGGTTCTCTGTTGGTTCAGTTCCTGTGTGACACTGCAGATAAGATAGCAATGCCTGTGTATTTACACACACGGATAAATTTACATACATATATGATATGTTTGTGTCACATTTATAAACATACACACACACGTCTGGGTTAAAGCCAAAAACTTCAATTTAGAACACCGTAAAAAGAGAAAGTACTGTAGGTAAAGTGTTTGAACAGACATGCAATGTTGGATTTTGAGTTCTTATAGGAAGTATACAAGAAAGTTACACAGTGTAAAGTGAAAACTAATGAGGAATAATGATTAATTATTATCAATCAATCTATTATCAATCTATCAATTGTTATGTTCTGTGCTCACAAAAAGTTTAAACTCATGCTGCTTTATGTTCTCTGACAACAAAGCGACTTTATCTGTTAGTTAAATTAGTGATTAAATGAGACAGGGAGTAAAGCTGCAGTGCGACACATTCACACAGGCCGGTGATGAAACATTGATGGCCACCTGTTAGCATCAGTGTTGTGTTTCACTGGTGACATCATTAGGACAGCAGACATAATTTCAGCTTCATTTAAATTTGGATTAACCCAAGACCTTTGAGTCCCCAAGTGATGATGTGTATTTAATTTGTTGGGCAAGCTTTTTTGCTTATGCAACACTGAGGATGCTTGGAAAAAATAGAACTGATTTAAATGTGAACAAGCTGGAATGTGCATTACGACTGCTAATTATCATTAATAACTTGTTTTGTTGTGAGCTAATGACCTTCAAAATTCATAGATGTTATATAATCTTGTTTATGAGACTGCAAGAGCAAGAGAGTAAGAGGGCAAACAGATAGATATGGAAGTGGAGGAATAAGAGAGAGAGATCTAAAAACAGACCTGACTTTATTCGATCAAATCAAATAAAGAGAAGGAAAATAAAAAGAGGTGAAGAGGCAGAATGAACAGGAGGTAAAAAGGAAGAGACAATACAAGACAGACCATCAGGGGAGGGAGGGAAGGGAGAAGGGTCATAAGCAAGTTTAATAAGCAACTCCATAACAATAAAACAAGGCAGATAACACCCACACAATAATCTTTCACAAACACAAACAGGTACGCACACACTCGCTCAGATAGTGTAGTAAAGTAAATGGAGCAGCGAGGAGAGCTCCCAAAGAGACATGAGGAGAGAAAGTGTGAGATGAGGGCTACCAGAATTGACAGAGTGGATCATAACCACACAGTCACACGCAAAAGCTTTTCTGTACATGGAGGCGCCAACACGCACAAAAAAAGGGAGCATGCACACGCACACACACGCACACACACACACACACACACACACACTTGTTCTTATATGCATGGATATGGTGACATTTAATCCAGTACCCCTTACAGTGCTAACATGATTTTCCATGGCAAGGTAATTAAGCAGCTCAGCAACCTGTAGACACACACACACACACACACACACACACACAAACACACACACACACAGTTCTACAGTCTGTGACTCACTCCCACACAAAATGCAATCTTAAACACACAGGTGCAATTTAATGAGTCCAGTTTAGCTTTATCTCTCTAACACTGTACTATTCATTAACAGTGACAAAAGGAAAAAGCTGCCCGAGGCCGGAGTGTGTGTGTGTGTGTATGTTTGTCTGTGTAATAAAATCTGTAGTTAAGCAGCCAATTAGACTCTTCAATTAGACCTCTCCATCTACGAGTGCAGCGGCTTACTCCTCTTATCTTCCCGCTTGACTCACTGTACAACAGCGTCCGTGAACGTGGAAGGCTCTTAGTGTGCATGAGAGACAGAGAGACACAGTCTGCCCATGACTTTTTGCCGTAGTGTATGGAGGAGCTCCAGCCTCTGACATTATCACTGATACGTGACGGCATTTTAAAGAAAAAGCGCCTGGAATGACAAGACTGAAATATAATGAAGGTCAATGATGGTTAATAGCAGACCATAAAGCTCCCTAATAACATTTTATACACAGCACCACACACACAAATAAACAAAATCTCTCACTGTCTCACACACACACACAAACACACAAATACAATGACATTTCAGAGGTTAATAGTGTGCGCAAATGCATTATACTCCAGGTCATTTGTCAACATTAGCTTTCTAAAAGGGACAGTTCAGTGATTTGCAAGGGTCTGGCATTTTACACAGTCAGAGTCATTCATTATTAATAGCTGTCATGGAATTATGGACAGGGGAGCGAGAGAGATAAAGAGAGGAAAGAAAGCATCATAAATCAGTGATGACAGCATCTCCCCAAATCATAAAACTTGATCATTAAATTAAAATTCACTGATCACTTCACTTCATATATTATTCATTGCATAATATGGTTCCTTCTGAAATATTTTTAGCAGTAAGTGATAGAGGAGCAAAACTTTACCAAATAATCTAAAGTATTCTCCTCCCTCAAGTCAGTAGTTAGTAGCTTACTATACTATAGTTTTGACATGTCGACAGGTCTCAATCAGCTTTGTACATCTAGACACTAAACAGTTTTTTCCCTTTATTCTTCTTTGCAGAACTGCTCAAACTCCATCAGATTGCATGGGGACTGTGAGTGAAAAGCACTTTTTAAGCCACAAATTCTCAATTGGATTGAGGTCTAGGCTCTGACTCGGCCACTTCAGAACATTAGCATTGTTGTTTTCAACCCATTGGTTTGACCGGGTGATCAGAAAGTCAACTTAAATTATTATGTTGCACTGCTGAGTGTAAATATGCAATTGTTGGCTTGCACAAAAAACAGAGATTTACTGTGCAACTTATTTCCACTGCCTCCCAAAAGTATTCTAATCTACAGTAAACTACTGTAAGTCCAAACTCAAAGGACATGAACTCTTGAACCATCTAAAACACATAAAAACTGAGGTGGAGGCAGAGGAGTGTAAGCAGAATAAATGTTAACCTGATTACATGTCAGTGCTACGGTGAAATAAGTCTGGACCTGCACAAAAAGACAAAGCCCATGAATCCAGCACCAGTGCTGGGTGGACGGTGACAGGTTCTGGAAGAGTGAGAGTCGACTGTAATGTTCTGTTGTTGGTCAGTAAGGTTCATCTCCTCTCTCTTTTTTTTTTATTTTTTATAATGAGTCAGTGTGTCCTTCCTGTTGGGAAGCTAATGGAAGACACACCTAGCAGCTGGCTTCACGAGATAAACACACACATCGACAGGAAACAATTTGGCAGCTCACTGGGCAAAATGGTGGTCATTGGACAATATCCTGCAATAGTCATCTGGCATCGCCATCAGCTACTACAAACACCACCCTTTCCACATCACATTTAATGCATTATTGCAACCATTAAGCAGCAATATCACATTCAGATTTGCTGCCAGATGTCTGTATGAAGGCACCTCAAACATAGAAATAGTCCTTCTGCTTCACACTACTACGACTAGTAAAACGCAGCCAACCATAAGTCAAACTGACGACAAACAAATGTAACTAAGTGGATAATGTGATTTCTTTATTTGTTGTCCGTGTTTGACATATAACAGTCTGGGGTATGATGTGGTCCTGGGGTGCAAGACAAAACTAAAAAAATATATATTAAAAAATAAAAAATCTGTTTTGCAGCTTAGACACACTTTATAAAATAATGGATGTTTTCTCAGGACAACGACAGTATGTTAAGCTGTGGTATTAAGTATTAGTCTAGAAGACCTTAATCATTTTAATCTCGTTCTTGGATGAAAGGTGAAATGCCTTAAAAAAATGTCAAACCGAATCCAGTTGCCGGTGAACAGCACATTTTAGGACAACAATGACCTGGATGACAGAGATTCATGTTGTGAGGATACAGAAACCCCTTTTCCTAGAATTACCCTTTTATGAAACACATTTCACACGAGTAAAACGTTCACAGATAATGTAACGTAAAGTGTTGCTGCTGAATGTTAGTTCACAAGGACTTCAGAAGAGACTGTGCCTCTAAACGTCATCCAGCCAGTGATTGCATTGTCTCCACAATGTAATGGTGAAAGCAGATTATGTAAGATTGTAGTGGTCAGGGTCGACTCAACAAGAGCAGACACAGTACAATACAATAAAAACACCATCAAAGCTCCACATATTGACGCCTCAAGCAGCGAGTGTGTCCAAGTTTACAAAAGAGCTTCTGCACCCACGTTACACATTTTACCTTTGAATGCAGGGCACAAATATTCATTATCCGTCTGTGGGCTTTTATTCCAACTCTTAAATAAGTCTCGAACCAAAGGAAAAATAAGCAGGTTTAGCAGGTGCATTGCAGATAATGCACAAATACACTTTCATTAGTTTTTGTCCAATGCCAAAGTACAAGAAAGCCAATTAATTTGAAAATAATACATGTTTGACTAATTACAAAATAAAGAAAAACTGTAAATAGAGCAATAATAAAAGTCAGTTGGCTTTTCAATAGTGAGAGTTGTTTTAACACTTTGCACATTTGCCTTTGCTCTTGTTGAGGTTCATCCGTGAATCTGTGATCAAGCATCGGCCGTGTTTTAGCTTGTGTTCAGTCACCTACTATGACCGCTCCACGAACGTGAACGATCCCACGTCTTAAGATGCTTTATTGCTGTTCACAGATTCTTCTTTTCAGCTGCTCTGTTCACTTGTCTGCGCCGTTTTGTGAGTAACGATGTTCTTCTTGGAAGTCGTCCACGGAGCCGTTTGCATGTGATCTCCTTCACACTGTCAATTTTCACAGATAATGCTCTTCCCCATCTGTTTGTCAGTGCAACACTGCATTAATAGTAAACTGCATGGGCTGTTTTTCAAGGACAGCGCCTTCTGTTAGCGCTCTTCAAGTGATTCCTAACCACTGCTACATCTTTGTTTTCACTTATGTTCAGTCTTTAAGTACTTTATTAACCTAGTTTCTTACTAGTTCAGCTAATTCCCTCATGTTGCACTAGACACTGAGAGGTAACCACAAAAGGAAAATTAATTCTGCAAAGTGCTGCCATGGAGCAAAGACAGAACATGACATCCCTAAACTTAGATCTGAGACAATCTGGTTGACATTTCAGCCTTTTTCGACTGCTGGGACTTGAACAATAAAGTAATTTTGTAAACACTTCCTCTGTGGTTTGGGACGTCGGGGAAGCAACATTCATTAATAGGTGTGATTTATTTTTGCACACTGTAGTTTTAGACCTCCAAATATCAAAACTTAACTGCCTAACATCCGTCACATCTCACATTAGCTCCCTGTTGTCCACCATCTGTCCTTCCATTTTTGGAGGAGGCCTGCCGGTGTACCTCTATGAATAAATTACAGCTGGGACCTAACAATACAGTAACACATAACAAAATGGAAAGAGAAAGGTGGTGAGAGACAGGGACCGAGGGGGGAGGATAACATCACTGCTGGGAGTGGGAGCAGGTGAGGGAGAGTGAGGGAACGTGGGATGAGAGAGAGAATAGAGACAGAGGGAGGAGGTAAACCCACTTGGTCTCTGTTGTAATGTATTATGTATCAGAATCAGCAGACCAGCAGAAAAAGGCATCAGAAGAAGTGTATTCTCACATGCGTATGCGCCTGTGTACAACGTGCTTCATGCACAATAAAAGACTTCAACAGAACTTTGTATTCATTATTAGTAGAGCTAATTAACTGTAGCATTGATTTTCAAAAGAAGCCAAAAAGTGTTTTTACTTTTAAAAGCGGCACATACTGTAATCTGCACTTGATTTGTGCATGTTTTTCAATATTTCTATTAATATATATTAACAAAATCCTATCAGATTATTTACTGTGAGCTGCAGAAGACAGGAGTGGTTGCAGGGACAGGATGAACTTTTATCCCCCGCATTTATAAAACTAAGAAATTGTCTCATAAAGCAAAGTTGTGACTAAAAGAAGAGGCGTAACATGCTGTTAGCAAGCAGTGAGATTAAAAACAAAAGGACAGAGGAGGTGAAAGGAGATACTGGAGACAAAAGACACGAGAAAACACAGAAGACTTCGTTTTGATGGCCTGTATCTAATACGATGTACCCAACTTCAATACAGCATGAAGAATAAGAAAAACAAGGGAGGAAAAACTGAAAAAAAAAAAGTGCAGGAATAACAATAATGAGAACAGGGGAAGCGGTAGAGAGTTGCTTTAGTCTTGATTAAACACACATCTGAGCCTGTTACTCAAGTCCACATGTCTGTCTCCTTTCCAAACTCTTCACCCTGACTGTCCCCCTTCCTTTTTTTCCAGTGCTGGACTGAGTTTTGAAAACTTCTATAGGGAAACATCAAAACCTCTAAAATCTGATATCAAGGAATCTATGAAACAGCAGCCCGCACAAGCACCACAGACTTTTGTCTGCTAAATAATGTTATGTTTTCTTTTTGAAGTCTGATCTTCAAATGTGTGCACTGCAGTGGAAATTACAGTCATTTGTTGTTTAATTTACAAGTTAATGGTTTGGGTGCTGTAGTAAATTTCTTTTGATAAAAGTGTCAACTCGGATTTGTTTCACAGACAAACACGGCATTTGGCCCAAAAGTCGACAAATTATGCTGATGTCTTGCTCACAGTGAGGGATGCAGACCAACTGTGCTCCCCTTGCTATAACCATCTGCATATGGAGGAGTATGAAGTAAGAGATGTACAAAGCAGAGCATCTCCCCAATTTAAAATGTAAAATCAACAGCTGGAGGTGCATATAGCCTGTTCCCTTTTCAGTTTGGTTTCATTAAGTGCAGCTGTTCTGAGCACAGCAGACTATGAGGTTTTGTGGAAACAATGTTCTTGTTCAACCTTCAGGCTTCCTCCTTCCATTGCAGCCCAGAAAACTGTTTTCTGAATGTGAGCCTGTCAGTCAGACCAAGCAAGTGGTATGAGCAGCTGCGTGGTAGAAAATAAGAAGTCAACACATCACAAACACTATCAGCACAAGGCGGAACTGTGTTTCAAAGAAGGCCGGCACCAGTCTGAACTAAATCCACCTCCTCATTACTGACTTCAAATTGTTGGTGACATCAAAGTAGCTTCCAGACTGCCTAGTTAGGCACCACACAAGCTCTGCCTCGATGCAATCTCACCACGGAGAAAACAGGCGATGCTGCTGCACACAACCTCTCATCAAAAGGCAAAGATGAGGATGAAAGAGACGGTCAGCGAAGAAGACGGGGATAAACAGAGCGATGTAGATGCAAAGTGAGAGAGGCAACAAAAAAAAAACAGATTATGGCAGAGAAATGGAAAAAAAAGACAAAAGAGATGAAAGCAAGTGTGCCCTCCCTGAGACATCAATCCACTCCACTATTAGAAGGCTTCTCAAAGTAGACTTTAAAAAGGTGCAATGGGTCCATCAAAGACTTAAACTCTCACGCCTCGCCGAACAACACGCAGGTTAGTGCTATGAAAGATGCACAAACTCTCACCGTGTTGACTTTGATGTTAATAAGGACGACGCACCTGGAGACCACACATGCACACCTGGAAGCTCCATCGGATGAAAAACAAAGCTGGAGCAGGAAGCACGAATCCAAAGACATGTGCACAGTACATGTGTTCGTGCACATGCACAGTACACAGGCATGCACGACCAACACATACATCCCTTCTTTACCCCCTGCTGGCAGGAAAAATTGTTCTTTTTTTTTTGTGCTCAACTTGACTTGAAAGGACTTTTTTTCCCAATAGAAGAGAAAAAAAAAACATACAGGGCAGAACGGGATAGACAGAGAGAAGATGTGCCTCTAGGCAATTATGACTGTCTATGTGTGCGTCTCGTTGTGTGCATGTGTGTAGACTATGCATGATGGGAAAGTGCGAAAGGTGACTAGTTGGGGTCGTTGATGACACAGAAGAAAATGGAGAGAGACATACTGACAGATGTAAGTAGAATGAAAAAGGAATTTGCCAGACAGCCAGCTGCACACACACGCACACACACACACACACACACACACCTAATTGTTTGAAAGTCTTGCAGAAGAGCTGTGAAACAGTTTGGCAGGATGGCGTGGAAATCATTAGCATTCAGACTGTATTTCCTCAGTTTGATTGGCTGTTAAAGCAACAGCTCTATGATATGCTAATTACATGCTGAGGAGCCACCCCACCAACAATTTCCATCTCCGAAACTCTTTTACTGCTAAACGATAACACACGGAGGCAGACACCAGCTACACACAGAGACACACACACACACGTGCGCGCGAGCGCTGACAGACACAAATGCAAACACTCTCCTGCAGTGTGAATCTCAAGTTCTTAATTAGAGTTTATGCTCATTTTGCTGCCCTGCTGTCAAGACATATAAGAGTCTCGGTGTGTGCTTCTGTCGGTTCATGAACATGTGTGTCTCGACTGGGAAACGAGTAAGAATCAAGAACAGCCTGTGTGTTCTGTCTCTACGTGCATGTGCACTAAACTGTGAGGTTTTTAGTCCCTGTCAAAAGTCTGAGTCGTCTAAGATGTGGAAAGGCGTCTAATCTAGACACGGGTACCTAACACATAAACACATCGCGCCTTACACTGGCACAGGCTGGACTCAAGCACAGCAGTGTTCTGAGTGATACATTAATGACAGCGCTCTATATCTATCTATCTATGTCTCATGGTTCTTCTTGTGCTGGGAGAGTACCTACCCCCCAAAGCTGGAGCTAAACCTAGATAGTCACTCAAAACTGTGCTCTAAGAAATGTGGTCATTCTCAGTTCCTGCAGTGCAAACATGCAGAAGACTGGACTTCCTCCAACAGCTCAGAGAAGTATGAAAAAGTCCCTCCAAGCCAAAAGCACTGAATGAATTGCAGACTGTGCAAAGTGGTTAGGTTGAACTGTAATTATAAAGAAAGACCACTCATAAAGAGATACTTAAGTCTTTAAACTTAATGGATGTCCATCCAATAGTCAACATATTAGCACTGCCATCAATAAAGCAATAATAATGGTGATAGTGCTGCTAAAAACAAGTGCACAGTGGTTATTTAAACTGTTTTGTAGGAGTTTAACAACCCTCACGGTTGCTTTAAGTAATTTTATTTATTGGATGTAATACACCCTACTGAAAGCACAGTATCCATTCACGTGACTTGAAGATTATGTGTAAACATACTTCTCTGCCTGCACGTCCAGAACATGACCTAATGCAGCTCTATTGTCCCTCACAGTAGAGGTTTACCTCTGTTTCTGGCACCTGCTCGCAGTCGTTCTTTGACTTTTAGAAGTGTTCAGCTCCTGCTGGCTGAAGTGATTACACACGTGTAAGTGAATATATTCCTACAAATGTACTTAAACGCGTCCAGTCTACGACACAGTTCGATTACAGTCACTTGATTTATAATACTCTGCTGTGCCATTCAAAAGCCTTTAGCACAAGCACTTAACATTTCTATTCATCTGTATCTGGACTGTGTTGTGGAAATGAGTGAGTACTCTGTGACAGTGTTGTATACATAGTTGGATAAGAGTTTACGTAATGTCCATCACATGTTTTTAAAGCACCAGTTTTCTGTGAAAGGAGTTCCTGATGTCTTTGGCCTCCCACAGTTGTTTGACTCACCCCGGTGCAGATGTTATGATCCGAGCTCTGTGGGTCTGTCCGCAGCTCGTCACCATTCACTGAGTGCACTTCCTGAAGTTTTCTACCTAAAACACTAAACAGCTTTTCCAAGTATTACTCCAAATGATATTTCCTACATATTAGCAGTTGCTGGTGTAAGTTTTAATTCAGTTTATATCATGTTTATCGATGAATATGCTTTATATTTATGTTTCTCTGGTTAGTTTTATTCATCTTGTCAGGGGTCTTTTTATTTATGGGTTTCATCAAGGATCAATACTAGACGAGTTTTTTTTTAACTTATCAAACTGTAGGACCAAATTCAGAAGCTAATTTTACTGTCAAATCACATTCATTGTCATATTGCCAACAACCCACTCCAAACATCAACTTCGCAGTATTGGCTGTTTGTGATCGGCCACCGTGATCTCTGCAGTCTTTCTGCAGGCGACCACGTTTTTGAAATCAGACTGTGTCAATCTGCCTGAGTGAGGAAGTAAGGATGTTAGATGTGCTGTCTCCTCTTCAGTCCTTCTTTAATTGTATTTTAATGTAACTGGATTTTTAAGATTGCATTCTGTCCCACTTTCGCCACACAATTAAAACAACACAGTGGCAGACAAAGAAATCTAATATTACTACTAGTGGACACTGTGGTGTCTCATGCTAATACAGTAGATTCTAAAAACTGCAGAAAAGGTTGCATACTGTTAGCTCAGGTCTTGCTCTCTAATGTACTTGGCATATCTAGTAAAACAAGCAGTGGGGAGCACAGTCACCCTGCTGGTTCTATTCGAGCCGTGGTGAAGAGCAATCACCCGGTGTCCCAAGTGAAAATTAGTCTGTATTAAATGGTGAGAATGAAAAGCAGCTGGACTCTGAGAGCTGAGGAGCAGGACTGGGTAAACATAGGTAAAATTACATACAAATATTAAATGTTTAACTAGTAAAAAAGAGGTCTTAGAAAATAAAATATATACCTTGCGACAATAAAGCCAGCACTAATCGATATGACTAAAATTAATGCTGCAACTAACCATTACATTTTTTACTATCAATCAAGATAATTAAAATAATATCATTAGGTCTAAAAAATATAGCAAAACAGTAATAAAATTAATTACTATATTGTGTTTATCACATTGTGACAGTTCATACACTGATGTGGTTACGTACTCTATATGAGTGATGGAAAGCGACAATCTGCGTTTATCTGAGCTGTGTCGTATATGAAGGGACTATTTTAAGACCATTATTATTTCCTGCATAGATTTTCTCTTCCTACCTGATTATAATTCAATATTGAGTATTATCTTGGTACTAGCAGCAAACCATCACATGGAGGTGCACATATTTTGATAAAAAATATTCAACTAATAGAGAAATTAGTTAGAGCAGCATGGTGGTTTCTAATAAATAAGCTCTCATTAAATATGTAAAAAAGCATAATATTTTCAGGAAAGGGCAGGAGGTATATTAAAGGATTATGGGAGGTTGTCTGCAGATGGAACATGAATCTTACACTTTGAATTTGAACTAAGAAAAACACATGCTGGTTTTGTTTGTAGAAAAAAGACTAAATAAAAAAAAAAAAGATTAACTTTATATAACTTAATATTTCTCTGATGTATGCCCTTTTGCATTATGGTAATATTGTTTGGGCCAGTGGCTACTACTCTAATTTCCATGTTTTATGTACTGCAAATTTGCAATTTTGTAAGACTAAACTCCAGTAGAGAGGTAAGTCGTGAATGTTTTAGCATACAGTGCACCATAAATATTTATGTGAGGTGTGTTTATACACAAAAATATTATGTATACACACCAATGTCCCCCATTTTACACAAATGTGTGGTTTTATTTTTTCTGTCTCGTGATGAGTTGATTATGCATATTGTCACTTACAAACAGTTTCTGTATGTAAGTGACTTATACCTCTTCTCAAGTTACTGCTTCAAGTTACTAAAAGGTTAAGTCTAACCTTGTATTCACATTTGGATCACACATTGTGTGTTTGCAAAAGTAATTTTAGTAAAAACCTAATACATCCCGAATATGACATCTATTTGGATAAATCTAGTTGACAACCATGCACTCAGCTGTCAGTGGTTCCCTGTAAAGATATGTCCTAAGGAATAATGACAGAAGAAAAAAAATGTGCACTGTCACAAAGTCTTTGAAAAGAGACACACACACACACACACACACACACACACACACACACACACAGACACGCACACAGATTCAGTGAAGAACAAACATGCTCACAAGAACAAAAGGTGTTAATTCATGTGTAATAAGACCCATACTGTGCTGTGTACAGACAGATCAAGAGAGGAAAACACTGCCTCTATATAATACCTCTATATGAAGGGTAACCTGTGACACCATTAGTTGCCAGGCAACCTGGACTACTCTTTGGATGAAGCACCTGCCCTTCATCTATCAAGTCATCTCAGCTGCCCCGTCCTGTCTCTGTCACACCTGTCTCCCTCTTTCTATATCTGTCAGCTGAGCGGAAACTCAGAACAGAAAGGTATGAAAAAAAAAAAGGCAAAACAGGTGGACGAGGCAATAACACAAAGAAGGTGATGAAGAGAGTGGACAACTGGTGCGTTGGCAATAATAAGACCATTGAACAACCAAAGCCATATACAGACTGCGAGGAAAGACAGGTACTAGCTGCCCATGTTTCCATGTGATCAGAAAAAAAACATCACCGTGTTTCAATTTGGCGATAGCTGCTGAGAATAAAGTTAAGTTAAAATAGAGAGTGTATATTGTCCTGCAGACAGAAATACAATCAGTCTTTTGTGAAAACAATTCCAGTGTGTGTACACATGCCTGTGTGACGGTATGTCTGCGTATGTGTGTGCAGTATGTTTCTGATGTTTGCGGGTTCGTACGCTGCTGAACGAGTCATTTCATTCAGCACTACAAGCTCCACAAACCTCTGAATGTCCCAAATGCCACACTTACAGCCTGTCAGTGGTTTTATCTCTGTGTGAGTAAATCAATAGAGCTGATCAATAAGAAAAGGCCCTGCAGCCAGAGCAAGAGGTAGCGAAGCAATGGAGCACATTCTGCTACTCCACTGTGGAGACCAAGCACAACCACGCCGATAATAACAGGCACAATAATAACTTCTGTAAGAACATCAATATAACTGTGGTCAACAAACTATTAAATCTATAGCAGCAAAACAATGGTATTAATAACAGAGAAAGACATGGAACCACAACAGCAAGCATCTGCAGCTACAGCAGAACAACTGCAAAAACATCTGCTAAACCCACAGCAGCCGAAAAAAAAAACAACAACTGCGGATTCACCAGAGCAGCACATGATGAATTTAAGCAATATCAGCAATAAAAGGTTAAAAGAGACAACAACACATATCATGGCAGCAGAACTAATGACACACGCTGCAAAACGACATCAAAATTAAATCATGTTCAGCTGAACAGAGTCGTGGGATTGACCACAAAGCCGTTTTATTCCTCTTACCTGCACAAAATGATCACGCACAAATCACACAAGCGTGTTCCTTCACAGGCTTGACGGTACTACCGCGTCAGAGGAGCGCCCATTCAGAGCCACACTGAACTTTTAACATGTGTGAAAGTGGTTTTGTGTCTGTTCGTCTGAAAACATCTTCAACACCAAACTTCACAGGTACTAAAGGCGGGTGTCGAATCCCATGTGCAGTATGACGTTATTAGGTTTACGGCTATTTTGTCCCCAGGTTGTCAGTAAAAACATGTCTTTACCCCCCATTATCCCCCCACACGTATACATTAAACACACACACACAGACACCTGCAGTGTCTATCAAAGAGGTCTCACACACACACACACACACACACACACACACACACACACACACACACACACACACACACAGCAGTTGTAGCCACTGTCAAAAACCTTCAAACACAGTCATGGCTGTCTATTGAATGAGTGGCAGAAACACAACTGTACCCACACATACACACACACAGCTGTAAACACGCAGACCGTCTTAGGACACACACACACACACACACACACACACACGCGTACATGCACACAAACAGAAAACACCTGTCTGTGGCAACAATCCATAGAGATAAGAAAGCTGACAGGAGCTGCTGGAGCCAAAGCTGGAAACCATGGGAGCTGTCAGGCTCATTTCACCGTGACACTTTTAGCCACACACACACACACACACACACACACACGCACACGCAAGACTTTGTAACTATTATACAGTGTGTTGCACTTTCCCAAAACTTTAGCCCAAACACCCGCTGGAGCATCTTATGCTGAAATGAAGATGATCTTAAACATGTAAGTGTGTGAGTGTGACTGTAATTCTAGCCTCCATCTTTAAAATAACTCTTCCTAATAAGGTGTGAGACACAGTCATCACAAGTGACCAGCTGGCCAGGTTTTCTATTCTTGTGTTGAACCTACAATAGAAACAGCAGAGGCAGCATGCAAACTTAGACTGATAAACACAGCTAAGTGGTTCCAGTTCCCAAAACAAATCAAATGCAGGAGAGTCTCTCTAGTTAATTTGATGCTGCTGCTGCTTTTTCAGCTACGTTTCCAAAGCGTCTTTCACTACACAGGCAGAGTTAGTCTTTGTATTAATCAGGAACATAACAGTTCAGATTCATTGAATTCAATCAAGAGCCAGACCCAGAATCCCAACGTTAGTAGATTAAATCTGCTGAATTTATTAAAGATCTACGCAGATGACTGGCAGCGTTGGGAACTGAATTTTAAGTTTGGTGATAGGTTTATTACCCCACATCCCCTTGGCAGTCATAGTGGATGTCTCTCTTCTCTCACACTCTTGGACTTTTAAATGTTTTTTTTTTTTTTTTTTGCACAGGTGATCGTCTTTTGAATGGATTATCCAGCTGTTAGAGCTTCCCTGCGTTCAGACTCTGACAGCCATCTCATAATATTCATGCAGACAATTAATGGGTGCATTCATTAAGCTCAAAAATAATTACATACTTAATTTACAGCTCAACTAGAAGACAGGATTTCTTTTACTATGAACATGCACCGTTTCTATTTTTTAGGGCTCAATTGAAAGTATTCTCTGCAGATGTTAATTTGAATATAAAGCAGTTAATGACCATTTACGAGTCTGAGTATCCATGTCGTACTTTTCTCTCAATACTCTACACACAGTAAATGACAGTGGATAGATGGATAAGTCACTGAATGGAAAGCTTTTAACCCAAATGCTTTGCTGAAACCTACTGTACATATTCTCTACATGTCGTACACAAACATGTGACACACAATGGTTTCTCTCTGCTTTCACTTCATCTCCCTCTTTCCATCTCTGTCTCTTTTCACTCTCCCTCTCTCCCTCTCTCTCTCTCTCTGAATATTTTAGTATTGATGAGCCCATTACTGACGATAACACAGTGCAATGTCAGCATCCTTTCCCTCTCTCTGTCACACACACACACACACACACACTTTCTGATCAGGAGTCAGGTTTCAACTCTGCTGCTGCTGCTGCTGAATACTTCTGTGCATTCTGTGTGTGTGTTCAGCGGGAGGCTGGGAGACCTGACTTCCTGGCATCAATCCAGTAAATTACTATATTTTTCAGGCTTAAACTCTTTTACATGCACAAGCACACAAACACACGATGTCTGTTGGCTGCCAAAATGGTGGCAAGACGACAAACAAAGTGCATTCAATACAAACAGGTCCTCCTTAGAAGGCTTTTCATAACACACAAACACACAAACACCAACATAAAGACTAAGAATTAAGGCAGAATAGCCATTTAGACAGAAAACGTGATTTCAGGAGCTACAGAGATCGGCCTGTACTTCACATGATGAAGAAATGTCTCTCAAAGCAACAATCCAGCGGTCTCAGATTCAAGAAATTGATTATGGATGAGAACACAGGCGGCCGTGGATGTTTGTCCTGGAACTGTTCAGCCTGAACGGTTTTATTTTAGCATAATGCTCAATCATAGGAGTGTACTGGTGTGACATCAGCTCCTGTGTATTTTGTGATAGCATCACATTTCATGACCTTCACCGATCACCGATGCAAAGCCTCTAAGTCAAACAGACTCCAGCTTTAGGGAAGCAGGTGAGACCAGCTACTGAGACTAATTGTACGTCAGAGATCTTTGACGTCCACCTGGCAGATTCATTATTCCTCCTCAGCTCTTGTTATCTCCTCCAAGATTGGCCAACAAATGCCCAATGTTACGAGCTTAAGCTTGTCTTTCCTGACAAGCACCTGTGAGGTGAATAAAAGCCATTCTCCCACAACGACTTACTTATTGAATCCTAACCAGTAGTGAAGGAGGAGATTTAAAAAAAAAAAAAAAACAGTGCAAAACACTCTCTAGCAGGGATTTTTAACCTTGAGACACGGATGCACTTGAAACTTGATATGAGGAAGCTTTCACTAATACTTTTGTGCAATCACTGTGTAATGGCAACACAATGTTATTATCCACAAATGATGCTATTCAGCTATGATGGGAGGAGGGAGGGGACTGGTAGTATTAAAAAAACACAGTGTTGGCACCAAGACCTGCCCTGAGGGAAGCTCTCAGCATACAGTACAGTGTGAGCATGCTGTTTGATCAGCCATATGTTTTGATCCCTCTCGCTCAACACCACCACCACCAGCGGTGGCGTCACTTAATTAAATAGAAGCCGCTGTGTGTTTACTTTGATGAACCAGGAACAATATCAGGACCTTATTAGCTAACATTTAGCTGAAGCCAGAGTGTGGCTCTGACATTTAGAAGCGCGTGTTTTTTTCCAGACAGGTGCTGCCGTGGAGGCTCATGACTAAGAGCGGGGCTCCAGTATACAACAGCGCAAATAATGACCTCAACACAACATAAACATCACTATAAGCTCAGCTGAGCTATTGCAGAGCGCAACACCGGGCTGCTATTGCATTATATTCGTTTGAATGATTGTGTCAGCTTCTTTTGATCCACAGCACATATTTGCCATCCTGTGAAAACCATTTATCTCCAAAATGTCAACTTTGCATGACCAAAGAAAACAGCCTCTGGGTCGAGAATGAACTTTTACAGTGAAAAACAGCCTTGTTTCAAAGTCTGCGATGATGCATTTTTGGCGTTTCAGGGGAGAAAACTGCACAGAAGGACCATTTATCCTCATGTGTGTCTAAAACCTTGAATGTCTCCAAATTTGGTGATACAGGGATACCACTTAGGCAACGCGTGTAGTGTTTTAAAAAGGGAATAAAACGTGGTTTTGTACTTTACAGATGGATTATATAACATATCTAACATAAGAACAACTTCTGGCTGCCAGGTTATGAAAAGTCGCTCTGATGGGGGGTTTGATGATAAAAAAAAAAAAAGATAAAAATAAAAGATTCTGTGAAGTAATCAGAAAATACTTAATACGTTTCTAAATGTAAAAGTTTAAAATTGGATTTTGGTGCAGTTGCTCTGCAGCCAGGTGAAAGAGTTCAATCATTAAATCATTCAAATAGATTTTTCCGTAACCTAGCACCCGAAAAGTTTAACTCATTGCTGGCTCTAAACTGATCTATAGAGCATTAGTTAATAATTAATGAACCTTTAATAAGACTATTGGTTATAATTTATAAACCGTTTATGAAGGTGAGGCAACAATGGCTCAGGCCAACCAGCTTTTTAGGATCAAATGTTTTGCTCAGACCTTTAAAAACATTCTGACTAGCAGTGAATTTCAGGACCAGACACTACAGGTGTCTCCAAACTGGACGATCAGAGGACGAGTGGCCTGTTAGAGTAGAAACCATCAACCAGGATCCAAAGGCAAGATAAGGTCACTCAACTGTAGATCAGCATCTGGAGCAGCGACACACACTGATGGAGGCGTGTTCCCCGCTTCATGCTGACAGACCCCTGCACACTTTACCCGGGCTCCTCTCTGCCACTGTCGGGGGTGGGGTGGGGGGGATACTGACACCCAGCAGTCCCACTCACACCACTACTACACCACCGCTCTGATTCTGGCTCAGTGCTAGGCGCCATGTGCCCTCAACAGTCATTCAGTTTGAGAAGTGAGCAGGTCACACATGCACAATCATCAGAGGCGCACTTACATCTCGGAGGACGGAGGTTGGCTACGGCAGAGGAGCGCGTGTCCGCACGCTTGTCCCATCGCGCATCCTCCCGGTTAAACCCAACAGCTGCAGTCAGTCAGGGGGGACCTGAAGGAGGAGGGAGAGGGAGCTGCCTGTCTGTCTGTCTGTCTGTCTGTGTGTGTGTCTGTCTGTCGGGCTGGGAGGCGTGGAGGAGGACAGACGATGGTTAGATGGAGAGATGTTTGGGTGTGTGCTCCGCTCGCTCCTCTTCTCTCCTCTCCCTTCTGTCCGCCTCTCTCCCGTCTGCACTCCGCTGTAACTGATACTCGAGCTGTTGAGAGAGGATCTAATAGACTGAGCAGAGAGAGAGAGAGACAGAGAGAGAGACACAGAGAGAGAGAGAGAGAGAGAGAGAGAGACACAGAGAGAGAGAGAGAGAGAGAGAGCTCAGCCGGTACTTTCACGTCCAGCGCCACATGGACGCACGAACAGGGAAATGCGCGTCAGTCAAACCGGAGCTGAACGACTGTCATCCTCGAGTAGCGACACTTGATCCGTGGAAATGAAAGTTGCGTTGCAGCTGAACATTCAACTTCCACGTATCTTCACACCTCAGCTGCGCATTTCCACACGACTCCCACCGTGCACACGCCTCCTCGCGTCCAGCCCCACGGAGAAAGGATATTTTACGACAGGACTCCCTGCACAGACAGAGGAGATCTTATCGCCCTAAGTGCCTCATGGTGGCACGGTTTTATTATTACACTACATGTTAGGCTCCACTCTAATGTGTGTGAGTGTCAAGGTCCAACACGGAGCTTCTGCCTTTTATGGCCTTTCCAGGACGCACAAGGAAGCAGCAGGAAGTCCCTACAGGAGCAGTGAAACGGGAGCCTTGGGAAATGTTTATTGACATCCAAGGCCTTGAAATATCCTACATGTGGCCTCAGATGTCAGGTGTTTGTTTTTTTTTTTTACAGACCCAGAATTTTAGGACAATATATGAATGTAAAATAACTTTTTCCCCTGTAGCTCCACAGGTGCTTTCACTTATTTCTCTTGATCAGACCTCTGCTGCAGGCCGTGCCAGCATGTTTTCAAATGTTCACCATCATCATCATCATTTTCTCTATGATTATTATTAGAGTTCAGTGACCTCGGGAAGTTTGTACAACAGTTTCACTCAATTTCAGCTCAAGCAGCCAATCAAGCGTAATTGCAAACACCAGTGTGAATGAGCAGGGCCCCTGTGTGAACGCAAGTAGGTGTTAATTCACCTGTGAGTGTAAAACACAAGTGAAAGTAGGTTGAGGTCATGTGCTTTGCCTTAGTTTGCACCTTTACATTTACGACACAGAGTGATATATATCTCTGTGACTGTGCTCACTATGCTGCTCCAAAGCACAACAGTGTACAGTGGCGCACAGTATATCACATAACAACAAATACATGTGACAGGCAATTACGGAAAGTTCAAAGGTCTCCTGAGCCCAGGGGTGAAAACAGCACCTAAAAAAACACTTTGTGGAAAGAGGGCGAAGGATGTGGAGGTTAGTTAGTTAATATTAGTTAATGAGTTGAATGGACGAGATAAAGCTGGGTTATGTTACACTAAAATAAAAAAGTATGAGGTGCACAAGCTGAATTTTTTTAATTACCTGTGATTCACTGTAGGGCTCCACGCACATGCTTTTGTTTTGTAGTTATGGTCGTGGATGTATTTTTGCCTACATATGGGGTGCAAAGTCATAATTTCTGACTATATTACTTTATTGTATCAGTCTGATCAAATATGTCTTTTGTGTGACAAATATTAATGGACATGGAAGAAATTAGGACATGACCTCCTCAATGTCCTCTGTGGTACTTACAGGCCTGCTTTGGCTGTATTTAGACCCCAGCAGAAGTGTGTTTATTTATAATTCGTGGCTTGTGGATGATCTCCATATCACTGTCTAAACAGATACAATCTGATTTAAACCAGACTATCTCACTGTAATGGAGGAAAAACAGAAGAGGATCAAAAATCAGATCTGTTGTGCCTGTGTAAATATATCTCAGTATCTCTGTCCATCCTCACAGTCTTTTCTTATCTAAATAAAATACTGTGCATGTCCATAGATGTTGATATAGACTGGACTCAACATCACAGTGAAACTTATCACAAAGAGCCTTGAAAATGAGCCAATTTAGAGCAGCCCCGGGGCACGAGATGATGTTTTTCTTGTTTAGCTGTCAGGAAACTTCCCACCAGAAGCGTGTGGCACTTAATTGTATGAAACACTAATTTAGAAAATACAGAGGGACAATACAGTGTGTCAGAGAAGCCCTGCAATTTTACCAGAGGGATCTTAGGTCACCCAACAGGAGCTGTCAATTACTAGCAAGGGCAAGACATAGAGAGACACTGAAACATGGAGGAGGAGAAGACATAGAGGTGGGAAAGGAGGAGTAATGCAGAAGTGAGGGTGAAGAGAAAGAGTCAGGGAAGAAGAGGTGCAACAGACTGAGGGAGGCTGTGAACCTTATTATCGCCATGTCAAGTTTGCTTCTCAGTGTGTGTGTGTGTGTGTGTGTGTGTGTGTTCATGCCACATCTGGTGTATTGGCATTCAGATCAGTGGTGCTCAGCTGTGTCTCAGCATGTATTTTTGTGTATGTGTTTGTCCAGCAGGATGCTTGTGCCTGAGGGCCCCAGGACCAGATCAGTCAGTGCGGGCACCAGCAGATCGTCTACTGGGCCTCGGGTCAAAGAAACGTCTGCAATGGCCACATATGACCAGCTGGAAATAAAAAGTGAACTCCTTAAAGTGAAAACTTATTGAGTTTGTATAAAGAACCAGAGGGCTTTCAATTTTCTGTAATAAAAATCATAACTTTCATCAAAAGCTATGATGATAGTTAGGATCTTTAATATTAGACGGGCATGACAGCATGCTCACAATGACTTTTATGTTCTCCATTCAGTGCGTTAGCATAGCAACACTTTCCCAGTTAGCACTAATTACAAAGCGCAGCAGTGTGACCATCATCATCATCATCATCACCTGTATAATGGTATTATTTTTGGCTTTGCAGTTATTCGGGCATAATGAAATCTAATTTTTCGACCGAATGGTGAGAGAGGATAACGTAGGTAGGTGATCATCACAGTTATTAGGATTCATCCACTGACCAACAATGTTTGTGGAAAGGCAACAGTGCTAACAACAGTAGAGACGTGTCTGTTTTAAATCTCTTTCTTGTTTACTTTGTTTTGTTTTGCGCCACCAACAAAAATTACATTTTCCTCTCTAGTAAAGAGGCCAATAAATATTTATGGTTTCTAAAACCTCACACAAGCTGCAAAACACGACAGAGCGTGTGAGATCAACATTTGGTAGATCTTTTACACTCACAGCACAGATAAAGGCGCATCAGACTGAGAAACCAATATAGTGTCAGTACTCAGAGAAAAATAAAAAGAGATGAAAGGCTTTCCAGCGCAGAGGGGGGAGAGTAAGAGGCAGTGGCTGTAAAGTGACAACAGCGTATGACCAGTGCTCTGCAATAAAGGGCAGTGAAGCTTATTTTTATGAGAGGGGAAATTCCTGTTGTTCCAGTTTGTGCTCAAACACACTGAGCGGAGCTGCTGCTGCTGCTGTAAATAAGATGAGACTGATGAGCGAAGCAGTCAGCCACAGCTCTGCTCATTTAGAAACTCTTTAATACTTCACTGGAACTGAAGTGACCCTTTAAAGTGACCCTGAACATTGTTCCCTTCATTAAAACCTTCTGTTTGTTGCACAAGACTAAACTTAAAGCGTAAAATCAAATGTGTTACGAGTGCAAAGAAGTAGATTTAAATGTACTGTATTTTAATGCTGCAATAAAAGACAAGACAGTGTGAGAGTCAGGTTAAGGCTCGGTGGGATCGATATCACTCCCAGATTCGCTGCTCGTCCCTAAGCAAGGGTCTGTGAATCAGATAAGGTCGAGACAACAGCAGGACAAGACAACTCCCCTGACATCAATACAAATGTTTAGTGAACATGAAAGTGAAATCTTGTTGTGATTTACCAAAGCTGTGCGGCAAAAAAGAGAAGCGGTGTCACGCTTCGGCTGATTGAGTTCCCCAGAGCTGCTCCTGTATCATCTCCTTGAGTTGATTACATCAGAACCTGATTAGACCTTCTGTCCTCAACCTAGAGTGTTTACTGACATTTATAACCCGCCTGATTCCTGGAATTTCAAAGTGCCGACTGAATGGATGCTAAATTATTTATGATCCTCTCTGTGTCCACGTGCAGATCGGTGGGCAGATCTCTGTCGAGACACGCTGCAACGCTGTCTTCCAACAGACTGCGATACATAGAGTGCGTTTTCAGAGCGTTGCTGTGAGCTACGGAGCCTGCAGCACACATATGGAGTCACAATATGGCTGTAAATAAGATATTGGGTGCATGGACTAAAAGAAAAAGGCCTAATTTGATTTAATTATGAGAGCTGCTGGTGAAATGCAGACTGTTCTTATCTGTCCTTCACAAATTCATCTGTTCTCTCAGTTTGGTTCACATCTAGCACTGAGAGTCCAACTGGGCAAAGCCGACAAACCTGTGGTTGTTTTTTCTGGCCATGTGGTTTTTTGTTTTTGTGTGTGTGTTTTACTGCTTGTATCACTCTGCCTCGCTTGACTCTGTCCATTTCCAGTCCTTAGCAAACACACACAGACATCTCCCTCCTGAGATCCTTGACAGTGTTAGTGCTTGATTTTGGCACGAAAAAACAATCCTACCTAGCAAGCTGCATTACCTTGTCCAAACAACACAACCCCGCACCTACTCTTTCACTTCTCCTCTCACTTGCTGTGCTCACACCGTGTCAACTTGGTAACAAACAACAAATAACAAGTAGCAGCAATTCCCGTGCTCTGCGAGGAGAGAGGGAGGCAGATTGTAAGTATATGCCGAGTGAGGGCAGCAGGTTCAAGAATATACATACTGTCCTCGGCTGGTATTTGAACAAATGCTTAAGCTGAACAGTTTACATTTCCCTGCCAAGCAACATCTTGCAGCAACACAAATAATGACCATGCTCCCTCCGTAGCAAAGCAGTGATGGAGACTGCAGTTTGAATCTCACACCACATCTGCAACTTTAAACCTGTGATTACTAATTTTTAGCCACTAGGGGGGAGTGAAAACAACAAATGCCACAGAGATATTATCATCTTATTAATGTCATATGATGCTAATAAATGATAAACAGTCCTAATAAAATCAATCAGTTAGAAGATGCTAAACTAAAACTAGAGTTAAGTAAGACGTCTCTGTTGGTTCATCACCACAAATACCCCTTTCACATTCACGTATGTCGTTCACTGTTAGTATAAATATATGAAATGATAGCAGAGTCAGTTTCAGTTGCCTAGCCCCAATCATATCTTTGCCATTTTGTAACGATGACAGATTAGAAACCCGTCTGCTGAGTAATTTTAGTGGGTGTTCAATTGTCGCAAATGTCCCTAACCCTGAGGCATGGCCCAATCTTCTGATCTGTTATTAAGATGTAAGGGCTTGTGAGAAAAAATGACAGCGAGCAAAGGAAAATGAGCTCCCCATTGGAGCACACGTGCTTTTCAGACATTTCTCACTCCTCTTATCTATCCCTCCTTATAATAATCCCCTCCTCTCCTCCCTCCACCCCCGCTGTGCCCGCTTCCTGTAGCCTTCCTTTGCCTCCTCTTCCTCCTTTACTTTCTTCCTCCCTCTTCAGGATGAAGGAAGGATCCTTCCTTCTTCAATCCTGCCTTTTCCTCCACATGTAAGCCTCTTCTCACTGCTAACCAAACACAGCATTAGCTGAGCCCCCTCTAGGTGCCTCCATCTGCACTTGATCTTTCCTGGTTTCAGCACAGTGAGTTGTGGGCCAGTGTTATCCTCAGCCCGGGGCAGAGTTTTCCTCACACTAATTAAACCTTTTCTCAGAGTGTTCATCCTCCACCTTTGGATCACTTTGCTCCAGTTCAGCGTTAGTTAGCTCAGGGCTGGGAGCACAGTTATCCCCCTGGACGTGCCTGTGTTACACATGCATGCAGTTGGGCTGTAGAGATTCTACCCCATATTACACTTGGAGTTTATTTCATCATCTTCCAAAAGCAACTTAAGTGCATGTTTCTGTTTCTGCTTGCAGCCAGCAGATGTTTACTGTGCGTCCTGCATGTGTGTACAGTATTTCTGCACATGTCAGTATGATCTTTAACTGTGGTGACTTTGCTGTTGCCCCCTCCAACTACACTGGAGATCATCAAGTTAATTAGGTTATATCAGGAGATGCAGAGCGAAAATACAGTGAGAAAAGTGATGTGCGTGCAGTATTATATAAACTCTTTGCCGCGAACTGCTTTCTGTGCGCGGATTTTTATTATTTCGCCGGCCAAAGCTGCTTTTGCCGCATAACTTATGAGAGCGAAAGAGAGGGCTTCCAGCGTTTCTCTTTGTAAACCTGTAATTTTTATTAAAGAAAATTAAAGTAGGCTGCTCAGTTGTGGCACATTTCAGTTTTATTTGAAACAACTCTCACTACATCTGAAGTAACCGTCATAGTTTTTCTATCAGACATTTATTTAGGCGTTTATGCCGTAACAAGACACCTCACAGCTCCTAGCTGGTTAGGACCATTAGTCACTCTGGATTAAAGAGTCTCTAAAATGTAAACTGTTGACTGACTGGTTTTTGTTGGAGTGGGAGACCTCAGGCAATGTGCAATGTCATACAGTACTTCATTTGAAATGGAAACTTTTCTCAGGCTATGTTGTGGAAAATTTGCCAGCATTATTCAACAAAAACTAACAGTGTTTGAGTTTTATGTCAGCACAAAGCCAGCTGACCACAGTTAGCGCTCAGCTCGTGGCTGCTGCAGTTTTTAGTCTTCAGCCATATCATAAATTTCCAATGGTTCATCTTTTTGTTCTTGTCTCCGTCGCATGACTAGCTTGAACTTGTCTTTTTTTTTTTTTTTTTTTTTGGTTGTTTTTGTTGTGATCCAGCCAGCGCCACATATTGTGCTGGGGTTTCATTTATATTCTGTAAAATCTTTTGAACCCCCAGGAACACGGGGTCTTACTTTTGAGTTGATTCGATTGTGCCTCTACATCGACCTCCATGGACTGAGTAAGTTTAGTGGATTTAAAGCCTCTGAGAGCTGTTCAAGAATCACTGATTGTTTTAAAAACACCCAGAAGACAGACAAAAAACTGAGACTTAATAAATGACTTGATTCTCCGAAGTGATCAGACTTTTCTCTTCCCCTCTTCTGTCAGTGTTTTTGTGTGTGTGTGTGTGTGAGAGAGAGAGAGAGAGAGAAGACTGCAAGCTGTCTGACTGCTCCATCATTTGGGAGCTATGGTCACACTGGCCTGTCATAATATCTTCACTCTGACTGCCCGACTTTGGATTGTCAGTCCCATGGAGGTTATTGTGGTGTGTGTGTGTGTGTGTGTGTGTGTGTGTGTGTGTGTTAATATGTGTAAATGTAAAAGTGGGACTGTGTGAGTATGTGTGTTTCTGGGGGAGCCAGATGGCTGCTGGCTGACTTAGCAGCATGCATTAAAAGAAATCATATGATACAGTTGTGCTTCTCTTTCCATTAATATACTTCAAAAGGAGAGCCTAACACACACACACACACACACACACACACACAAATTGTAAGGACAGAGACTTCTATCTAAACCAAAATGTGCAGTTACTGTCCTGTGATGAGCTATTTGATTTGATCCCTTTAGATTTTCTAACAAATGCATTACATGCAATTCAATCTTTTAGGTGATATCCTCACTATCACTGTTTACACTCAAATGTGCAGAAACAGTTAAATAAGTGAACAACTTATATTTAAATGTGAAAAGCTCTAATTCTGCAGTCACCACTGGTTTATAAGTGTCCAAACGTCATCATTCATCATTTTAGCTGCAGTCCTTTAAGGCTCCTGGTTCTTCTCTGCTGATTCCCTGCCAGCTGAGTTTGGAAGCGCTCGGTCTTCAGTCAGCATGTCCTTTAGCTCTTTGGCTGCCACCGTGACAAGCGCCGACCACCTTCTGGCCACAGAGAGATGCAGCTGCTTCCATTATGGAGGTTTTGAACAGGATCCATACCGACGTCATGTCATTAAGTTTGCAGGGAGATGAAAGTCCTGCTGGGTCCAATGGGTAGCTCCCCAAAAGCCCAATCCAACTAATCTATTGACAGTCCAGTCCTTTTTTACCTGCATGCCCAGAACAGTCTGAGTGACTCAAGTCTGATGAAGCAAAGTCAATCACTGAGCTTTGGCTCGGTCTGCCCTGATACAGGGGACACTTAAGAGGCCTCCTGCTTCTCCAGCATGATTTGTTATAATCAATCGCTGGCTAAAATCCTATGAGGGCTTTCCTCTGCAGCATACAATCACACTGACGAAAACCTGTTATTACCAAGAAGGACACTTTAAAACAATACAAATGATCTCACACACAGCCAAGGCTCCAAAAAAAATACAATAAAATAAAAATAAACCCCTCTAAGAACCAATTCCTGCTGCCAAGGCCCAAATCTAACATTAAATCTTTGCTTTGTTTTATCATTTAGTCTAATCTGTAGTTCACATTTCTCTCTGTATCAAATCATAGACTGGTCCCTCAGGTGAAAAGAAACAAAAACAAACAAACAACACAAACACATTCTCACACAGATGGTGACACATATTAGAAAAATATAATATGTTTGTGCGGCTTAGCGGCAGGCTAAGGCAACGCACGACGCTGCACCGCATTTGCCGCACAAACACAGGCTGAGACACACACTGAAATGAATAATGAAGTTGCGAGAGAGGGGGATGAGGGTGGCGTTTTTTGCAGAACAGGAAGAAATGAGGGGAGAAAAGAGGATTATGCTGCAACATCAAAAGTTCTGCACACGTTAAAAAAATGGCAGAGAAGCCTGGAGACTCATGTTGGGAGCAGAATGTGGAATTACTGTAGCTTCACTGTGTGTAACTGAGGTTACAATCCTGGTTATTTTCAGCCACATATGATAGCCCCCACATTAATAAGTGCAGCGTTTAGCTCTTATCCCAAACAGCTTATGTAACTCTGAGAGCATAAACCAGGATTACACACACATGCCGATGATGTAGGAGAAGAGGCTACGTCGTCTGCACACACTTTCTATTTTCTCTCTCTCGTTCCCTGAACAGCACCCATGCTGTTTTGTGCTCACTGAGGGTGATCCTGACTGCTGACATATGATGCACACAAGCCTCCCTTGGGTGTGCAGTCACCATTTTTATGTCATATTTCTCAGCTTTTTACTCTTACCGCGCTATGACTGACTATAATAGCAAGATGCACACCGGTGTCCATGAAGATATGTATTAAGAAAGCTACTAACGAGACATCACTGTGACAGGAATGTGTAGTATGCTTTACATTCTGTATTTAGTTTTATTCTGTTTTAATCAGTGTATATCCACAAACAATGTTTTGACAATGATTGCTGATTATAAGACAGGCAAATATAGCACACAGTTGTTAATCAAGGTGTTTTGCACATTTGTATGAGTGAAATAATAAATGTATAATGTCTGAAACCTTACTGTAGTTGGCCTAAAAAGCCATTCAACGTGTCATTCATTAGGAGTATGTATCCAGTGAAACCCACATGTCCGGCTTTAACAGGCTGGGATATGTTTCTTTATGAGTTGAGAAAATCTGCCTGCTGTATAACTTCATTCAAATTCATCTTATGATCTTCAACATCCCCAAAAGTCATCTGGACATGTGTGGTGTTTTGGCAAACCTCATTTCCCTTTTTATTTTCTGTCTTAAATCTAAACTTTCACCACTACATTGCTATCTTGGTAGTGTCTGCAACAGGATTTAAAGTAAAGATCTCAGAGTTGGAAGCCAGTTTGTCTGCACAACGGGAGCTTGTGATGACAGTGGTTGCTCTGGAGCGTTGAGGGTCAAGGAGGGGATTAATACGTCATAACACTGTGCGCCAGAGGGAGCAGAAAAAGATGATAGATTAGAAGGAGGCTAAATAGATGAGAAACGAAATAAGACTTAACTGTCAGAAAGCTTAAAGAAATATGTTGTGTTAATGCCACTGTGTCAGTGGAGAAATGTGTGTTTACCAGCGCGCTGATGACGCCATCACTGCTCTGGCTGTCTTTACAAGGCAGCAGTGACATCATCTGGCCTGTGGCACTGTCTCTCCCTTTCTCTCTGTGTGTGTGTGTGTGTGTGTGTGTGTGTGTGTGCGTTTATCAAGTCAGGCTGAGGAATTTGCCCCTTAATCACTGCACAGTTTAATTAGATCTGATTGTATAGTGACCCTGAGAGGAGCTTAATGCACACATTCTGTATCTATTCTATTGTGTTTTGTTGGATTTTTTTTCACTTGGCAGCATTTTTGTTTCTACAGGCGTCACCTGTGTTGTCAGATTCATAAACATATATATATATATATAAATATATATATATATATATATATATATATATATATATAGATATGTTTCTTTTATTGTGACTGTTTTATGTCTTTTTGCAGGTGCTTTCCATGTTGCAGTGCATTGGGATCTGTAGGTCCACTGTCCAATTAGATTTAATTAAACTGTACAGTGATTAAGGGGCAGATTCCTCAGCCTGTCGGCTGGCACACATCCTGTCTCACCCTCAGCCGTAAGTTCACACACACACACACACACACAGACGCACAGTCAGTGACGAGTGGCGCAGTGGCCCGCAGCATCTTCAGAGTGACTAATCTACTATTAGCACTTGCCTGCCAGGCACTTCCTTCCTTCTTCTCTTCCCTCCATCCTTCTCACCACTCCCTTCCTCTTCCTCTGCTCCTTCTCCTCCTTCATCGATTTTCCCTCAAGGTGTTTCCTGATTGTCTGGGGGTTTACCATCTTATGGATACATAACAGGGGTGATTATGAAATGGCAAATTCTTAACCTGCTCTCTCTAACCTTCTTTTCTTGCCTCTTTTTTCACACTTGTTTTCTTTCACTATCTTCTATAACCCCTCTGTTAGCTAGTTTCTTATACTTCCTATCTTTATTCCTTGTTAGTTTTCTTCATCTCCCCTTTCTTCTCTTTATTTGGCCGTTTCAGCTCTTAACCTGCAGCTTTTTCTTTTCTATCTTTCCCGTCCTCCTCTACCGCCTCCTATCCTTTTTATATTGCTACCACCGTGACATTCTCTGTCTCTCTTTCCTCATTCTGTAATTTCTTCCTCTCTCCCTCCAAACACCCTCTATCTCCACCACCACCTCCTCTGAGTCCCTCCATGGTGATTGGTATCTGCGAGATAAGCTGGGGTGTCAGACATGAAATGTTCTCCAATTTCTCCGCGTCTGCTGCTGGTAAGAAATGGGCAGACAGAAAGATAAAGTTGAAGAAGGACTATAGAGAGGTGGGAAGCAGGAAAAGGGTGAAAACACGCAGATCGATAGACAGGTAGAGGTGAAACCAGGAGCACATACAGAATAAACAGTAGAGAAAAAGACAGAAAACCTGTATAATGTCTGTTTTAGCAATCACTTATCTGTAGATGTAGCTCATTGAGTAGAAGGGAATAAGTTTAAACAGATGCAGAGAGTAAAGCTCACCAGTTCCTGGCTCAAATTCAGTGCACAGACTTATAATTCCTTTTTAACTCAAAATGAAGGAATACTTTCCAAACTGCTGAAGTATTTCTTTGAGTTGTTAATCTTATAAGATGCAACAGTCAAAACACAAGAAGTGCAGAGTGAAAGTATCAATACAAATACTCCACTTGTAAAATAGATTTATTAAATTAATAATTTTATTCAGTTAAAAGTGAAAAGTAATAACCTCATAAAGAACATTTAAGCCTTCAGTTCTAAATCTGAATCACCTTTTTCAAAGTCCCACAGGATTCCCATGAGTGAATCTGTAAGACTAGTGTTTAATGTAGAGGACTTATAGTGGAAGTATGAACTAGCTTTCAAAGTAAAAGTACCTCGTTGTATTTCCCCACTGAAATTTCACTGTCTGCTTTCATTTCATATTTGTTGTTGGCCATCTGAGATACAGCTTGTTTTGTCAGTTAGAGGTGACTGAGGAACAAAAAAAAAAAAAAAGAAGATGCGAGACAGGCAGAGACACTGTGGGTGGAAATGACCAAAAATAACCTTTGTGCCAAACCTGAATCTGAAAGTGATATTTGTCCTCGTACTTCTCCCCTTTAGCCGGACAGCTAGACAGTCGTTGTCTGATTGATTGTGCAGAAAAGGAGAAGAGGAGAGCAGTTGCCATGGGGACAAGGAGAAGGGCATTTTTTCCTCCTTTTTTTTTTTTTTTTTGGACCAGTAATTGGTGATAAACTTGAAGGGAGGGGGCTAGAGGGTGGTAATCAGATGCAGGGAAGCACGACAGCTTCTGCAGAACTGAAAAAGTGCTGCAGGACTCGGCGAGCGTGTGTGCGGGTGAGATAAAAGTCAATATGTGTGTAAAAGGCGGAGAAAGACAGGGGGAGACGACCGAGTGTGTGCATGTGTGAGTGTTTGTATGTTTTCCAGTCAGCTGGAGGTGACTGGAGACAAGGTGCTAATGAAATGTATTAAAGGAAACTGTTCAGATGAACTGTATCCAGCTGAGAGATGCTCCGTGTGGCACTGCAGACCATCGAACCCTCTTAGGATCACACAACTTCACTCCAGCTCCATTTTAATTTACAGCTGCAGCCTGCAGGAGGAGCTTCGGGGTAACAAGAGCTACACAGACAGGAACACTCACCTGGGGGCTACAAACAACAACTAAGGGTGTCGAACTGAATAATAACAACACCGTCTATTTAGATTATTTCGGTGTCTCAAAAAAAAAAAAGGATACGTTTTTAAACTGGAATAGTGAAGTTAGCAATGAGCTATACTGTAACTGTTATTGTGTTTTCTTTGGTGGCCTACTGCTCTAAGATGCACATACTATATACTGCAGTGCCTGTACTGTACTATGAACTACTTCATGTCAACTATCCAAAACAAAACTATTGAAATACCTGCATGCAACAAGCAACAGGTTTATGTGAGTTGGTCTGAAAGAAAACTCTCCTCTGCCACAATATAATTTGCATTTCAGTAGCTTTTCTTGACAATAGATATGAGCCTAAGAATATACATGCAGTCTATGTTGTATGTAGGCTTGCTGTGTGTTTAATGGGTAAACATGTTAAATTAAAATCAACACTTTACGCTGTATCTGGCTGCTGAGCTGAAGGGGTTGATTAATGTTCTATTGCACATTTTAATTAAGGTCCTATGTAAACATCATTTAGTTCTGTTTTGCACGGCTACGTTGCTCACTAGCTACAAAGTCTCTCGGGGCCGACTCCGCTTATCTCTAATCTCTCCGGCTGCTGTTATTGCTTCACCATCTTGTTAGGACATTCTCTTTGCTGCTGACTGTGCTGGTGATATGAAAGGGGCTCCTGACCTTCTCAAAATCACTTTAATTGAGGCGAAAGTGATGTTTGCTGGGTCTCAACCCCTGTGATGTGTAATCTAAACCAAATCTCAGGCAACAGAAAATTAACACAGGGAAGAGTTTAACATTTTTTGTTGCGTGAATGCCTTTGGAAATATACTAGGATCTCTGACAGTAGTGTTTTTCTAAAACACTCAAAATGCTGCAAGGATCAAAACCTTTGATGTGATCATTGCTTGCTTGGCTGGTTTCCTTGACAACGAAGCAGGAGATCAGGGTTTCTGAGGCTGAAATTATTTTGTCTGGGGCCAAAAAGGTGAAAACATGCAACGAATATGAACGGAGCAAACATGTCCGACCAATTCTATCTGCGAAACTTGTCTCAAGCTCATCAGTGGTGGATTAGAAAGTTTTACAGGGGGTGGCAGCAGGTTCTGGCAGGGTACAGATTAATTATCCAAATGTGGACTGATGCCTCACGCAGGTTCACACTGCAGGTGAATGATAACACACAGACAACAGACATCCTTATTAATATCTGTGTGGACTTTTTAAGAATGCACTTTATTACTATAATGTTATAGTGGACCTGTTAACTGATACACTAGAAATAGAGATGAATGGCTTGGAAATCAGGTGTACCGTTTCTCAGTACTCAGAGTTTTCACTGCTCACTCGAACTTCGCATGAATTCCACGTCTGCTGATGCAGAGCAGCGTGCAGAGAAAGTCAATTTAAGTGTCACTCACTCAAGCTGTTGTAGTTGCTGTGTGCTCTGAGTGGAAATGAAGAAAATTGGCTCACACGGGTGGATGTCCACATTTCTGCGGGAGGCCGGTGGCTGCTGTTGTCCCTCCTATTGTTTGCCTGTTTTAGGACTTGCGGCACACTGTGCTCAATGAAAATTTACATTTTATTTTGAGGAGCTGGCAGGTGTACTGTCAGCTGGCACGTCCTGCCACCCAGTAGGTCCACCCCTGAAGCTCATTTCCTCAGTTTTGACGTTATCTTCGTCCTCCATTTGTGGCCTTTCTCTGAACCACTCATCTGTCTCCATCCTTCTGTTTTACGTAACTGCGGCACTGACCCATATCGTAAAGGCCATTTTAGTGTGTGTATGTCTGAGCATCCTCTACTGTGTGTTCTTCCTGGTGGGTCTTCAGTGCGTGTATGGGAACAGTATAGTGAAGGTCTCCTGTGTGCAGGTGCCTTGAGGGGCTCTCCGGTGTGTGTCTCGTGGTACAGAGTGACCCTGATGTGTCAGCTCTGCTTAGAAAAATGAATGCAGAGCTGGTGGACCACTGTGACTCACACAGGAAACCTCCTCAGGGCTCTCCCTACCATCACTGTACCCCACCCACACACACACCTGACATTTTTCCTCGAAGCACATCTGTAGGCTTGCATTTTGTAGCTGTAGCATGGCGTTGTCATAAAACCCACCGCCTCTCAAAAGTTTCTGTCCTTACTTATTTGTGTTTACAGTATGCCAGTTTACCAGTGTAATGTGTTGGGTATGTATTTGTAACTCAGCTCATCTTTTCCTATTCGTCAGTATAGAGCAGATTTAGAGTTTCACTGTGTGTATCTGTACATTAATTTCAAAATTCTGAAGAAAAACAAGGGCAGGCTGGAGGGCTGGAGTTTGTGAGAAACTCAGCGGCAAGTATGTGCATGTTCAGAAAGTCACTACACATTACTAGCTGAATGTGTTTATTAGAGTCCCAGAGAGGCAAATCAGTAAAATGCAAGTAAAAGAATAAAAGGCAGAATATACAGTGCTTTTAATAAGCACTCTCAGATACCTGTGTTACATCATTAGTCAAAAAAGGATCATTTGTGTAAGAAGTGTTTAACACACCCGTCTCTAAAAAATACAACAGCTTGTAAACTTCCTTCTAGACACTGTGAAGAAACAGGAACATTTGAAACAAAACAGCAACTTAACTAACAAGTACAGTATTAAGAGGAAACCGCCTGCCCTCACTACATCCACCAGCCTTGTGTCAAGTATAGAAACTTTTAGGTTCTTGGGGTCCACCTTCTTAAGACTTAAGGTGGGAGCACAGGATCAACTCTGTCCTCTAAAAGGCCAAGTGGAGGAGATACTTACTGAGGGAGTTGAGAAGGTTTAACCTACTACAGGAGCTGTTAAACTAGCTCTACTCTGCTGTTGTCACATTTCCATCTCAGCCACCAAACAGGACAAGACTGCAGTGGACGGTGAGAAGTGCAGAAAACCCCCCCACTGGTCTACCTCTGCCCTCTTTTCAGGACTTGTACACATCTAGAGCCAGAAAATAGTCAAAGAACAACACTATAGACTCTTCTCACCGATGCACATGAGCTCTTACAGCTCCTCCCCTGTGGAAGGTGCTACAGAACCCTGTTTGCTAAAACTACCATTTTACTTTTATAATAATACTTTTTTATATGCACTGTATTTAAATTACTAAACAGTGTCGTCTTTTCTTGACTCCTGCTGAGGCCTGACCTGACAGGAAGTTAAAATCACACACAGACACATTCACTATACTGTATAGACACACATTTTTCACAGGTATAGCAATTAAATAGGTTTAAAACACTTAGCATAACATCACAATGTCTTAAAAGACTTTGAGCAAACACACTCTACAATGCAGCATCTAGCGTCCTCTGCTGTCCAAATAAATTACAAAACTTTACATGGAAAATCTACAGGTGTCGAACAGCACTAGAGTGTAGTGAGGACAGACAATGCTAAATGCAGCCGGTAAAGCAAATGTTGATTAATCCCCTAATCAAGATATTTACAAGTCTAGACGTAAGAACAAAGAAAGATAGGAGATCATGCCTAAGCTGGAAACCCCTGTTTTGAGGTTTAGATGCAACAAAATGATGCAAAGATTCTACATTGTGCATAATCAACGAAACATTTTTAGGTCATAACCTTAAACAATCTGAAACTTCACAAATAATGCTGGTTAATAACAAAACTGTACATTGCCTCTAAGTATCACCTGACTGTTACAGACTTTAGAAAAGCACCTACAGAGAAGAGGCGATTCTGGGGGCTGTGTCAAGACAGGAGGAAAAGAGAAAACTGTGGCAGATAAAACTACTGATCAGGCCAGGGCAAAAACAGTGTTCATACAGTAAGTATATATGGTTTATAAAGTGACCTACTTAAGGTACACAGTTTATTTAATTAGACACAAAGGCAAAATGATAGAACATGTACAGTAAATCTCTACCTGGGAAGTTGTTTTAATTTAAAACGCATGTTTTCCCTCAGCACATGCCTCTCCGTCCATCATTCATCAAAAGACACAATGTCAAACAAGAAGACAACGCTTTGCTCACAAACACACATACACATGTTCACGCATGTTGCACACACTCTAGTGCAAACAATGCAGATAAACTGACAAAAGCACAATTATGCAACTCTGTCCGGGATCTTGTACAGTACTGACAAATGTCCTGCAGAGTATTAGACACTGATAAACCTTCAGTTTCTTTCAGTCCCAGTCTTTGTCCCTGTGGAAAAAACTCCAGTGTGAGTTAAAAACCAGGCAACTGTCGCACGTGACATCGGCTTTGCTTACAATAGTACTAATTTAATTCTAAACTAAGATTATCCCAACGAGTGATTAAGCAATAGAACATAAAGAGAGATAAAAAAAACAATCACAAAATTAGAACTATGATTCAGATATAACTGTATATCAATAAACTTATATTTTCTATAAAAACCAAAGAGTTGCTAAGCACAATGCCAGCGCTTAAAATAACCCAGACAGGGTTTTTTTTCTCAGTATGTCCTTCGTGGTTCTGTCCATTGTACGCTGCAGTGATCGAGCCACACACTGCTGTCTAGTGGAAACAGTGGAACATTGCATGCAAACGTGCTGCATGTTGAGCTGGAAGTAATTCTGAGTAACTCCTTCTGAGTCCGTCACACTCCTTCTCCTTCATTTAATGCCACAGATACTTCTATTGCACAAGTGAAATTCATGTGTGCAAGGTAATCAGTGTAGATTTTATTTTACTTGTGATCCGTTAACTTCTTGGTCCAGTTGATATTCAGAGGAGCAGATGGCAGTGTAACACCACAATCTAGATGCAATATGAGTGTCTCTGTCACTCTGGGCAAATCAGTTACAAAATGATGACTTCACAGGGATGGATAGAGGTCATCTGATGAAGCTGACCATCCGCCCTTTGAAGAAAAAACATTCAGACAGTTAGGGATCCAAATCAGTGATGTCCATTCTTAAAAACACATTTGTATTCCTGTCTGCACACATTGTCTACAGTAAAAACATCTTTGTGAAGCTAACATGTCGTTTTTATCATAAAACCTAAAAACACTGCTTTTTGAAAGTCCCCTGAGAGGTGAATCTTTAAGTTGTCATTCACACTACGAATGTCTCAGAACCATGGCAACCAGATGTGAGGCTGGTGACAAAATGTGAATTCCATAAGCTGTGGTCGAGAGGCCAGATAAACACCAAATACACAACCATCAGCTTTATGCATTATCTTTCATTCAAACCTTATTATTCAGTTTCAGCAGTCCTCCATTAGTAGCAAGACAATATATGTGAACCTTTTGGAATTTCATGATTTTCTGCATTAATTTGTCACAAAACATGATCTTATCTTCATCTAAGTCAAGAGTATTAACAAATATAATGTGCCTAAAATAATAATATAAAAAAAATGTTGGTCCTTCATGTCTTTATTGAGAACCATAAAAACCTCATAGTGACAGTGGAAATCCTGTTGTACGCTGTTCATTGTCCTGTAGCATCATCCAACTTCTATAGATTTCAGATGATGTACAGACATTCTCTCATTATCCCGAATCCCCCAATCACTGTAAGCTGGCCAGGCCCTGATGCCGCAAAGCAGGCCCGAATCATGATGTTTACTTCACAGATGGGATGATGTTTTCATAATGATATGCAGTGCCCTTTTTACACCAGATGTAGTGCTGTTTTTTTTGACTGGTCACCCACTTCTTGGTAGAGTAGCTACAGTCCCAAAGCGTCTCCATTTGTAGATTGTTTGCCTAACTGTAGACTAGTGAATTTCTAAAGTCTTTGAAATTATTTGGTAACCCTTTCCAGCTTATGTATTGATCGAAGATCCTCTGAAAGCTCCTTTTGATGAGGCATGGCTCATATAAGCCTATTCTTCTTATACGGCGCAAACACACGCAAAGTTAGTTGTTGTCAGTCAAAGTAGCTTTAGTCCACACCTCCAAACAAATTTTTTTAACAAGACTTCAAGTATGCTAATACATGACTCCAATTAGTTTTTTTTAAGGTTATTATTCCAGGGGTACACGTACTTTTTCAACTAGCACTATACGTTAACAGTCTTAACTTAGATCAGATCACATTTTATGACAAATTAATGCAGAAAACCATGAAATTAGCATTAGGTTCGCATACTCTTTCTTGCCTTGTCTAGCATTGTTTTGTGATTAATCAATTAATTACTTAATTAATTAATTTACTTAATGAAATTAAAAAAGCTAATTAAAAGCAGGAAAAGTTGGGAATTATAAAATTATAAACAACAATTAACTCATGATTTTTCATCATCATCATCAATTCTCTGACTGAATAATTGACCAGTTGTTTCAACACTATAATGTACTGAATCATTAGCGTGTTGAACTGGTTTACACTGCTGAGCTACAATAAAATGCACAAAACAACAAGTGCAGAAACTTTAGCTTCATGACGGCATAAATTACAATTTAGTGTCATTTATTACTTTATTAATTATGTCATAACCCAGCAGTTCATCTTTTAATAGCTGAAGGTGTACTAAAAACAGTAATTGTAATAACTGGAGGCAATCACTGCAACAGTGTGACATCTGGTCTATTGTACATGTAATGTACTCACATTAACATTAAGTACTTGTTTTATCGTATAAACGTTTACATCAACCAGCATCATACTGCTCATAAAGATGAAAATACTGTAATAAATACTAGAATTTGTCTGTTATCTATAATGTTTGCATGCGAAACTCTCTTACCTTTCTTGCTGGAACCATTATCGAACATCTCTAAAGAGCTGTAAGATAAACATCAGAGAGGTTATGACAAAGGTAATGGAGAGATGGTGAAACTGGATGGAGTAGAAACAGAAATGGACTGAAGGGAAAAGTGAAAAACATTAAAGGCAAAAAGACTATTATGTGGTATTAACATTGTACCAGCATACCTAACATCACTGAATTCAACCTGAGTGATAAACAGCAAACAGGAGCTGTTAACCATGCTGTCTTTCACACATGCATACACACAGACACCCACATAAGAAGAGGAGTTATGTGAGCTGTCAGTGAGCCTCGTTCTGACAGACACACACTGATACACATGGTCAGTGTAGCATATGTACTCTTTCACTTCACACTGAGAATTGGACATAAATATGCAGTCAATGTCTCAACACATATCCACACATCCTGCATAAACCCAGCTTCTGCAGCTGTCCCATCACCACAGCAGTCACACATCCTCTCACAGTCCAAACTAAATTGTTGTTAAGTCAATACTCTAAACAGGTGAGAATGAACATAAAATATCTGGAAGGCAATAACACAATAACACATCCAGCCTGGAACAATGTTACTGCCAGTAGAAATACCTGAAAACTAAGCTGAATTCTTATGTGCTGCTGCAATCTGCAGAAACTAATGAGAGGTATGTGATGGCTAGAAACAGGAAGAGGAGACAACAGCATCATGAGATTGTGGACATTTGGTCCCACAGCACCAAGACGGCTCAGAGTAAATTATTTTAGATGGCTGTGCTGAATTTTTCTATGAAAACAAGAGAACAGATGGAGAGGGTGATACTGATGTTTCTGAACAGCTCTTGTTTAATGCCGGTGCGCTTGAAATATAATCCAACAAATCAACAGTGATGATGTTTGTCAAACTCATGCCAAGTTTATAACTCGGCGAGCTGATATAGCAGCAGTAATGTGAAACAGTGTTAACCATGGTTTGCCTGAAGGCACAAGTTCACCTCAAATGTGTTATTCCTTGTTTCTGTTGTTTCCTTGGTGTTTTAAAGCGAGCTTTGGCAGAGCCTCGCCAGAATAACTCTTGTTGTACTTGAGTTTTGTTAGTTCTCCATCCAAATGTCCTGCAATATAACAATACTGCTGTCTACTCCTCTTCACATTGTCTGGATTCTTAAACATTTTCAGACGCAAATTAATAATTTATTCTCTCATCCTGAAATCCAGGCTCCTGCGTGTGATACACAAGGACGAACTTTGTAGTCTATTTTTGGTCAAAATCCACAATTTAAGAACCCAGATCCTGTCATGATGATTTAATCAATGATGAATCATGGAACAGAGATTATTGATCCTGCACAGGTGCAACCCCCAAATACTTTCCTTCTTTTGAAAGGAGTGAACAAGAAAAAGAAAACATCTTAGGGAACTGATCTCACGCACCATCTTAAGTTTGAAATACTTCCATTCTGACCAGAAATCTGTCCTCCAAATGTGAAGTACATATTTCTCCAGTTATATGAGATGAGTGCGTATTTGTTCTGCTCGTTGATGAGCATCAAGGTTGAGGGTCTACCTGTTCAGCATGAATATCTCTGATTAGCCAGCAGCTTTAGACTGTGCTGCCTGGCTTGTCCTAGATTAGCCCCAGTGATTGGTAGGTTGACTCACAGCAAGCAGATCTTGGCTGAAAGCTGCTACGCTGTTCCGCATCTCATTCTCACTGCCACGCAGAGGTATCAGTGACACGTTACCGTGACGTGATTCCGGCAACACACGGCTCACCCGTGTCTGCTGGAGTCCATCCTGAGGCCACACATTGCCATCATACTTTAATGACAAGTAGACACAGACAGAGAGAGAGAGATGGAGACAAAGAGCAACATGAGATTCCACAATATGGTCAATAGTCTGGTTCAGGTGTCATCTAGTATTGCTGCCCTATCACTAATGTTAACAGGCCTAAGAGATTATTGGCCTGTGGAAAGAAAAAGCTAGATCAAATAATTCAGAATAATTTTTTTAATTATTGGCAATAGCAGTGTTACAGCATGTCTATATAATATGTGTATTATTGAAGCTCCTCAACATTTTGTTTGTGTGTGTGATATCGCACCTGGATACTGAGAAAAGTAGCATACCACTCCCTCAGTTCTGACTGGGTCTCAAAGCAGAGGTGCCTGCAAACAAACAGATGGGGATTAAAGTGAGTGAGACAGTTTGATAAAAATCAGGAGGTGGGGTGTGTGAGAAGAGAGGCAGAGATGCATGTGGAGATGAAGTGAAATATGGTAAAAGTTCCAGAAGTAAGCAAGAGAGGTAGTCAAAGATATTAACTGAAATTGACATGCTCTCTCTGATGGTGCCCAGTGGTAACGCCATGAGCCTAAACTCTGATTCTGATTCCTCATTTAAACTCCCAACAAAGAGAAACACTGATTAGGCCTTTTAGGATTCAACATGTGTGTCTGTGTCTGTGAAAAGTGTGTCTTTCTCTCTGTAATCGGTGTGTGTATGTGCATATTTTATGCCTCTCAGGTTGCCTTCACAAAGGCTTCTAAGTCATCAGTCATGCTGTGGTGCTGAATAAATAGACTTTATTTATAATTGTTATGTGTGCGGATTTAGACTACAACAGCAAACAAAACATGCGCTCCACTGAGACTCAACAAAACACTGATACATGCTTTAGAACCAAACAGCATCAAAACAGAGTATTATGTGTACACAGTAGACATAAATTTAGCTATAGTCAAGAGATCTGGCACAAATGCTAACATACCTCTCTCTCACTGACACACACACACACACACACACACACACACACACACACACACACACACACACACACACACACACACACACACACACACACACACACACACACACACACAAAACAAAACAGGATGGTCACACTATACTTACACACTTTGAGTATATTTTACTTTTTATGCAATTAAATGGCCCTCTAAGCTAGACCTTTATCAAGTGCATATGAATAAATGCTGCTCATCTATCATCATGGATTTTCAAGAAGCTAGAGAATGAAATTTACATAATATTCTGAAAATGTATCAATGCCTTTGTAAGCTTAAGTACAGTGCCTGCTAGAATTTGCAGATAAAACAGTGCAACAGTAAGAGAAAATTAATAAGCGCTAAGAGTTGTGAGGAGAGATTAGCATTAACAGAATAAAAATAAGCAACATCAAGTGCAGGTGGATGAGTAAGATTGAGAGAGCACATCTATCACACCGGCATAACCTCACCCATTCATTTTTATATATTCTCTTTCTTTCCCCCACTAAATTATCTTTTACCTGCAGTAAAATGTATAACTTAGTAGGCAGTATGTTTCCTTCAGCAAGACACTTTGCCTCTCTGCCTTCCACTTTCTCTTCCCTCTACACTCCCTCCCTCTCTCCATTTCTTCCTCTCAGGTGTGTTTTTTGCTGTGGGGGACATGACAATGGAGCATGACCAAAAGATGATGCTGCCAACAGCGTGACAAGAACAGCACTTCCTTTACAACTGTGCTGATGTCTACTGCTGTTGACACTGTGGAGCCCACTGTAACATGAAAACACGATCAGTTCAGCTGATGCATGCACATAAACAGAGGGATGCATACGTGAACAGGCCCAGATTCAAAAGGAGGCATGGTTACAGGTGTCCTTGTGTATCTGTCTCCAGGGCGGAGCCGACCTTTCATACGGATGCTTCTTCAAACTCATGCAGGGATTTGACCTTTTTCTCTGCCTACAGAGAGACTGCCAGCCTTCTTTAACACCGGTCATGTTTACATGCACATCAAAAATGTGATCACACTACCACTAAGGGTAAAATGCCACTGCCTGCTAAACACGAGGACAGCACAAGTGTCAAAATGATGATAATTCTGCACTGAAGGCCACGATACTGCAGACATATAATGTTCTAATAGCATTGTAGTATACAGCAGTATACTGCTTTAACTGTGGGTGTAGGACACGACAAGAATGAAATTACTTGAAGGAAAAAAAAAATCACAATCTTCTATTCACCATACTGAAATACGCAGATAATTAAAGTGCATTGAAGTCCAAGTATGACAGTCAAGGGAAAGACCAAGCTATTAACTTAATCTGAGTTTGAACAATTGCTGAAATATCAAACTTAAATTAACACAAGCTATAGAAAGATTACCAGTGTACAAAAACACACACACACAGATACACACGCAGATACAGTACAAAGTTTGCCTATGGACTGCATGTTTATGTGAGTCACAAATTCAGTCATTTCAAATAAATATAGAAACGTGATATGATTTGTTAGTTGTTCAACAATGTTCAGTTTCTCTGCCCCAAATCTCAAGATGCTAATAATAATAATAAATGTACAAAGAAAGCCTGGAATAAACTATATGTGCTTGTAAAAAGTGACGGCATGAGCAGCACTGGTCTGAACTGTGGGTTACGTGCTATACACAGTCCATCTAACAATTACTTACCACTGCTGTCTCTCAGGTTTCTCTTGTTTCTTACTTTCATACAACACTGTCAGTCCCCAACTAGAAGAGAGAGGAACAACAAGACAGAAAAATAAAAATAATTTTAACTATAGCACAACTACAAATGTTTTATGGTCATGATTCTTGGGCCCAGTCTGCCCTCCAGTGGCCACTGTCTTTATAAGCACCCATCAACAATTTCTGAGGGAAATAATCTGTATCATGTATCCAAAATAAATTAGTTAATTAGGTTTACACATTGATTATTCCTTTAAATTACATGTCAAAAAGAAAGTGGGGCTTGTTGCCTCTTGATGTACAGTTTTAAACTAATTTTAAAGTAAGTTTAGAGGCACAAGATTTGATACCTAAGTCAGCTAAATGAAAACGTTGATTAAAAATACATCAAAGTTCCAAAAGTTTGTAAAGTGTGTCTTTTTATAAATACACACTGGGGTGCCTCTGCTATTTATTTGTATTATTATTCATCCATGCTTGATTAAAATCTGTTTGCTGTTAGAGTTGGGCAGTTCATCACCATTACCAGGAGATTTATACAGTTCAGTCAGACAGACTAAATATACCCACTGCTAAAAGTGTAAGAGTTGCTGACATTTAAAAGAAATCACTTTAGATTGAACTTCCATAGACAAAAAAAACTATTCCAATGGCCTTCTTTAGTGCCCTCTTCCTTCTACTACTTGTTTTTTTGCCACTCGCCAATCATGAGGAGGATTTCAAGTAACACAAGATGACCCTTTTATCTGGGTATGAAATACTCACCACGTAGGGGGACGCAATTTCTTCTTGATACCCAAGTAAACCTTCAGATTTTTTACTGGCCAATCACGTTCTGGACGGTTACTCTGACAGTCATAGAGAAAAAGAAACGGGTCAAATGAGTGTATGACAGACTACAGCACCATAGAGAGAGACACTAAAAGAGCATTAGTGTGTCTCAGACTTACTCTGACATCTTTGTACATTCTGAGCGAGTTGGAGTTGAGGATAAAATATCTGTCGTGGAAATTTCCAGAAGTCAATCCCAATCCCAGGATGCTCTTCTCCTCTCTGAATTTTATCATCCCGTGTTTGGATGCATCCCCTTTATTGGCTAAAAGGTTGATTAAGAGTTCAGTAACAATTTCAAATGTGGAGTCAAAGCAACACTGTGATTTGGAGAAAAGTTTGATTTGTGTGATTACCCAGGTAGTCAATCATCAAGTCCATAGCATGGTGCTTCTTAATAAGCAAATGGGAGTCAGTGCCAGAGGAGTGAAGGATGGGTAAGACTCGCTCCTGATAGTGCAGTGGTCGCTCTGAGGGAAGCACAGTGACATACAATTGAATAATATCAAAACATTAGTTTACATAATCTGGAAGAACCTGAACATTTTTGTCACACAATCAGGCTGAGCTCTTAACACCAAGATTGGCAGCGTGCAATATTTTTAGTAATAATAAAAATATTTACGTTTCTATTTTAGCTAAAAATGGCATCCAGTTTATACTAATGTTGAATATGTTGAAGAATGCAAAGTACTTCTAGTATGCCTGCCGAGCAAAATTAAAAACTTCCGTTTTTATTTTTTGTTTTGTTTTATTGGTTGTTTTGTTTTTGTAATACAAAGAATTGCAGTAAACAGTGACTGGCAGAATGCCCTCCAGCTCTTCCCATCAGTCATACTCCTTGTGACTTCCTTATTTTGCTCGGTAACATTCCTCCATGTGTTCCCGTAAAAATCAGGTTCCAGCCATCAACAAGAAATCTGCCAAATCAGCTGAATGTTACTGGAATTTGATAAGGCACCTACAGGCCTTACCAGTGCAGAACCAGATGGTCCACATACCCGTCTCACTTCAAACTACGACACACGGTCACAATACTGACAATGATCTTTTTGCCTTTGGAGTTTGTGTGCCACTTTAGTTTAGCTCAGGCTGCAGGTTGAATGGAGAGCATTACACAGGCATTGTGTCCTTGTGTCTGTGTTGATTTGACACAGCTTATATTTGGTCATGTGAACCTACATGATTCTCAAAATAAAAAAAACAACCCAAAAAAGTTTAAAAATGTAACTAGAGCCTAAATATAGGTATATTTAAAAAGAAGATAACAGAAATACACAGCAGAACGATCTAGTCATACTATAGACTATCAATTACTGTCTATTCACATCTCTCTCACCCATTTCCTCCTTCTCGCTGACTTCCCAGCAGCTCCAGTAATCTTTCTCTTTAACTGGGATGTTGCGTAGGTCCAGAACTTCACAGGTCAGTTCTGCTGCTGTCATGGAACCAGGGATCTAAAAAGAAGCGTTTTCACATTATTTGGCAGTGTTGCTAACTTAGCCAAGTGTTTGTTGCACACCACACTAGATAAGCTGGGGGCTTACACTCTAAAAGCATTATTTTCAACAAAATAACATGATGCATACATCATGCATTTATTTTGGTAAATGAAAAAGTTAAGAAAAAGTATCATTGTAATTCAGTAAAGTCTATAGAAATGGCTGGTTTAGTTAACCCAAGAGCATAAAATCCAAATAATTTTAGTTTACTATATCGGAAAGAAAATAATCTAATTCTGACATCTGAGAAGTTGGGACATGCAAAATCTTTATCTGAAGCTTATTAATCTGTCTGACCAATCATTAATCAATCCACTTAAGGGTTCTTAATTTTGTAGTAGTATTGCATCTGGTGAAGTCCAGGTCACCTTGACATGTTGCTCTGCAGTGTCCTTCTTTTCCTCCAGGTACACTGTGCAGATGAAGTGCCCTCCAGGTTCAGTACTCTGAAGTGTCCGGTACACAAAACACGCACACACACAAACAAAGAAAAGGTCAGACAGCAAGGTAACAGCACTGGGATAACAAATAGAACACAGCAAGTGAAGCATGCACATTCATGTTGTATGCATGCGCACAACCCAAGGATACAAATACTGATCATTTTAAATAGTTTACATATATATACTTTATCCCGTTATACATCGACATGAACTGGCACTCCGAACAATTATATGATAATCATTTGAGAACCCACTTTTATTTAAAACATCTAAACAGAGGCAGTTCAGCTAGTTAAAACTTTGTCATAAGTAAATAATGTCACTACTCAGGTTTTTGTGTGGGTGTGTAACTCACAGGAAACTTTGTGCTGAGTGTCTCCCGCACTTTGAGGATAGCAATGATCTCATCTAGCTGCTTCTTTAACTGCTGCTCATCCACCTGCAAACAAGTATGCACACATTCATTCACTCGCATAAACAGCTGACATAATTCCTTAGTAATGGCACCATGCCAGTCTTAGATCTCAATCTGACAAAGGCACTTGGAACCTGAAATGAGAGGTTCACGTAACGCCACTAGCAGGTTGGATTTTAATCTCTTAAACACAAAATAATGCAAGATAAGATAATTAAATTTGACAATGACTGGTGGGATTTCATAGAGGAAATCCCATATTCCTAATCTTTCTCTGCTGTAGAAACTCTTATGTTATCACCACACAATTAAAACAATACAGTAGTTTTAGGAAGGTTTAGTAAAAAAACAATTGTATGCATTTGAAAGTCTGTGTAAATAACATGTTAGACATGTTCCTTGCATTAGTAGTTCATCCAGCCAAACATACATCACTCCGTTGTGTTTGCCATTTACTGATGATACATATAAATATAAATGAATCAGCCTAGAGGAAAAAAGTTTTTCCATGTCTGTGCCAACCTCAAAGATGAGTGTGTAGTGCTGTATGAGGTCCTCTATAGCACGACCAGCAGTGTAGTCCTTCCCATCAGTCTGAAACAGTGTGGGGCCAAACACTATAGCCAGGTTATGAAGGTTCATCTGGTTCTTATCCGAAAACCGCTGCACACTGAAACACATGAAAACACACATGGCTATGTGCACACAGACATTTTATAAAAGCCTGAGGACCTCAATGTTTGTGCCTTTCTCACCAATAGAGGTGGTTGATGAGGGCTTGTAGTGTAGCCCTGTTGACAAGAGGCAGTCTGTTCAACAGCAGCTTATACTGAGAGATTTTTGTACTTTCATCTTGAATGCCTGGAGTACAAGACAGAGAGAGGGAAGAATAGAGAAGAGAGAAGAGAAGATTATGAATACAGACAGGAAATAAAGAGAGACAGAGTCAAGAAGTGTAAAAAGGAAAAGTGGAAATAAAGGCACGTGAGTTTGATGAAAAAATGGAGAAAGAAAATAAGAACTAATTAGTGAAAAGGTGATAGAGATAATGTAACTAAATAATGTAACTAAAACTTTATTTTCTTTTGAATGTACTGTTCATGGTAATATGTTCATAAATATATACAGTATAAAAAAATTGTAAACAATTTGTGAGATTTCTGTGTCAAAACAGACACAAAACACACACACTAATGACGTAGTCCTAATACTTCATTCTGCTTTCATCATTTTTTTTAATTCCAGAGTTTGACCGAGCTTCTCTACACTTCCTTGATGTAAAAATGCCCTTTCCACAGTTTTCTCTACTAACTGCTTTTGTGTGTTATTTTTGTGAAAAGGAACAACCTCAAATAACTGATTGGGTATAATGCAATCTTGTGAATTTTACCAGCAGCACTGAGCCAGGTTTTCCCATCCTCTGACGTGAACAGTCCCTCTTCTAACTCCCTGAAGAAGCGTTTGAGCGTGTTGGAGACATCATCCACCTGGTGCTCTCCTTCCTTTAGGCGGAGACTGCGAGCATCTTGACGGAATCTGTCACACAGAGCTGCAACACGAGAGTTCACACCACTCTTGCGATATATCCCCTCAGACGTTAAGCCTAGACAAACACATTAACAGAACACACACACACACACACACACACAAGGTCAACTGTCAACTGTCAGCTTATATTTTGAAAGATACTTTGTATAGAGTGTAAAATACAAAAGGAAATTAATACCCACTGCTGATAAGAAGCTAGAATTTGGTTATGATTACAGAATATGTGGATATTCAATTTTGGGTGTTTTATAATTTTATTTTCACATAAATTTGGAACATATCAATCAAGGACTGTTGCTTTTCCTTGTTTTCAGCTTTGCTTTGTCCTACTGCTGTATCTGCTGTGAACAAACAATGGGCTAAAATGGTTTAACCCACATTTTTTACATTGTGTGATTTCATATTAGATGACCTATACAGTGAATTGAGAAAACAAAGTGCCATGAGTGTGATGCTCAAATAACTCAACCTATGTCCACTAGACGGCTTCTGGTTATTCAAAAATAACTACAGTACATTCTTTGAGATCTTTTTGGTTTTTTTTTCTAGTAACTGCTTTTTAAAGCATTGTCATGATTAAAATCTTGTATCAACCAAACCGTGATCAATGTCTTAAAAAAACAAATGTCAGTGTTGTTGTATGGCATTGTAGCCTCCTGGCCTGGTGTTGTAGTCACAGGAGGACTCACGCATGCAAAAACAGTCAAATGTGAATACTTAGAGGCAGCAAGAAAAACCACAAACAATTACAGTCATGTAGACTGTGTATAACTGTTTCTGTGATGTTAATTTAGGTGTGGCAGATGGCACATATACTGTTAGGAGGAACCTTCTGAGTATATAAATGTATGTGACAGAAGAAATGCTGTGACTCTTCAAATGTATTTGTGTCACTGTACATCTCTGTGTGTCTCTCACCACACTGCGTGATGTAGTAAATGCAGCTGTGAACGATGATAGGTATGTCTGTCTCTGTAAGCTGCTGCTGGCTCAGTGTGTCTCCTCCACTTCCTGCTGCTGCCTGGATGGCACCACACCATCCAGCAAAATCCAACTTCCTCTCTCCCTCAATGTACAAGGTCCTAAGAAGAGAAAACAAGAACAGGTGGGAAACAGCATTAGGTAAAGTGCAAACAAAATATCATTAAGATTACATTTTAAAGAGAAACACATTGTTATACTATTCTGAATATGTGCTGTTTAAAGTATGTTGGCATTGTGGAGCAGAAGTAAACGTCTTCCTTTGTAAACACCATTGTAACAATCTGCAGTTATTCTCCCCTCTTACCTGCCTTTCTCAACCAAAACCAGCACCTCATTGTCTTGTTGAATTGCTGTGAAACACAAATATGTAGAAAGCATATTAGTACAGACAGTCATTCTTTCAAAGCAGACCAATTTACAATAAGTTTGTGGCTCAAACAACTGTATTTCATCATCATCAGCCCGAGTGTTAGCACAGTTAATTTGTTTGTGTGACCACAGTATGTCTTTGTGTCTCACTCACAGAGTTCATTAAGTTTACGGAGATGGATCTCCTCCGCCTGACTGTGCTCCATATAGGCGTGAAGTGTGGAGCCCACCAGAGCAAACCAACCAACTTTGGATGTCTGTAGGTTCAAGCCATCTTTATACTTCAGCCTCCCGATCCGCTCAAAACTCAACCTCAATAAAGGCTCTGCAGCGGCTGGAATAAAGCACTACAAACAAAAAGAGGGACATTATGGCTTTGTAATGCACCAAACAATAACGACTGCTTCATTGTATGTGTGTATTTGGTGGTTACCTTGGCTATAGACTTGACCCATTCCTTGTGGCTGTCTGGTTCATCAGTGCCAAAGAGATAGAGACGCTCTGACTCTGAGTAGAGTTCAAAAGTATTTTCATACCTGAGAATTAAAAAGATGAAAGGAAGTGAGACAAGGGGTAAGATAGAAAACAGGGAGGAAAGAGGGAGAAAAGGTCAATTTATGTCTTTTAGAATAGTTATCTAAGACAGGATCAGTTTGTGTATGTCTATACCCATGTTTCCCAGGTGTATCTACAGTCATACAGACTATCTCTGGAGCCTTCAGTGCTCCATTAGGGTTTGAGTTCTTGTCACTTTCAAAGTAGCTGAAGGTGCCATCATTCAGCGTGCACCAGCGACGACTGAACTCTGCATGGAAAAACAAGTAATGAACATTTACCATAACAGCATAATATTGAAGAAACAAATGTATACAAATGGTATCCATAGACACTATAATTCACTCTATTATGTCACTTATAGCAAAGCAATAGCTACATGACTTTATTTAGAAAATGCCTTTATGAATACACAGTGATTCATTATTAGTGTTCTTTACTACTGGGAGCAGTGTGTTAGTGTGCATGGTGTCTGCAAATACCCTCTCTAGCCTTTCGCTCTGGAGCCCGAGCCATGGATGCAGTTTTGAAAAGGAAGCCATTGTAAGACACGCAAGGTGGTGGTGAGTAATGTTTTGCCTCCATGTCCCCACCGACATCTAACCGTGGTAGCTCTACAAGAAAACAATCAAATATACAAACATAAAACCTTATAGGTTGTCATCTGCTGGGAGTCCAATACATACACCAAAAAATTAAAACGTCAGACATTTAAAACAAAAACAATAGTGCTTTTATGTGGCCCTGTGAATGCACAATCATACTGTACCTGTGTTGAGATTGTGGTTAATTAACTCAGCCTGTAAGGATTGTGAGTGTGCTTTGGCCAGGGACAGAGGAGTTGGCCAAGCTGTCATACCAGTTGAACAATTTACATTTGCCCCACAGAAAATTAGGCTTAATGTCTCCAGTACATCACTGCCCTGCACATTGATGCAAAGAGCCTGGGGAGAAAGAGAAAGAAAGAAACATTAAAAACATTTAAACAACACATGAGTAAATGCTCATGTACAAAATAACCCATGGACACCATTATTTTTTTCCTTGTTATCATAAGCAACATGTGTTACACAAGTGACTGCTCCTATTAGAAAAATCAAATACTATGTGCAAAACACACCAAGACATTTCCCATTTTTTTATGATGCTGGTACCACAATTGCAATACTACTACTGTCAGAAGGAAAAGGGAGTTGAGGGAGTAAGATATGTAAGTAAAGAGAAGAGAGGATTAGAGGAACCTGGCTCAAATCTTTAGTCGTGTGATTCCCTGCCAGCTTGTTGTTGCTGAGGTCAAACTCAAATTAAAAACCCAAACAGACATGACAATGTAGATGCTGTATGCATGTCTGTGTAGGCAAACCTGCTGCTTGTCCTCTCCTTATCCAGAATCACCAAGACTGTAATGAGTTTTTGATTGCTTTACAAAGTACAAAATAAAGAGAGTTCTGTGTGCCAATTTTCGATTATTGCTCTGAAAATCCACCACATGCTGATTTAATAACAACACAGCCTGAGGATATTTTTTAATAATGCATTTTAAGTCCTTTTATTTTCTTTGAATTTAGTGGAGTAATTCTAGATTAATTGTATATCTTATTGAATGTATTTTTATTTTTCTATTTCACTAAAGGACCTACTGAAACATTTCTAATATTCCCACAAGATTTGATGCTGCAATATTGTTACAGTGCAAGGATGATTTACACTTAACTTGAACTTAAAGAAAGGGGAAGGAAGGGGAGGTAGAATAGAACAGATGTTAATACTGAGAAAAGGAGGATGCTGTGTTTTTTCAGCTGAGGAACTCAACTTAGAGTCATGTAAACACACACACACCCCCACGTATGTCTTCTGTTAAAACCAATAAGCTCTTTTCTGATTGAGAAATTCCACAGCAATCTGTCATAGACACAGACAGAACCCTCCTTCATTTAAGCACTACTGAGCCTCTACACACACATAGACAAACAAACCGATTAATAAAGATTAAAATTACACAAGAAACCACATAACACATACAAAAGACACAAAGACAAACTGCATTTCTCTGTTTCACACACCACTGAAGACAGTTGAACAAAAAGCTGTAGTCAGCTATCTGATCCAACTTCACATATTAGTCTCATCATCTGGACTGCATGAGTGTCAAGAGCTGGTATAAGGCTCACCAATGTTATTTTCAAGCTGCATTTTAAGTATTCTAGTTGGCGGGGCTGGTGGTTTGGTGGCAGAGCATTGGGTTTGCACCCCCCCTCACAGATGTGTCCCGAGCTCAGATAAAAAATGGGAAGGTTGAGGTAGGAAGGACATCCAGCATAAAAACATATGCCAAATCAATGTGTGGAACATGTTCTGATGTCCCCTGAAGGGACAAGCCAAAAACTGATGACTAATTTAAGTATTCCAGTGGCTACAGCAGTCATGAATATCAAATTCACACAAGTACACACTAACATTTAAACCTGTCTGAACAATGGGTGTTCAGACAGGCAAATAACCTTTATAAGCAGGCAAAACTCTGAACAAGCTAAACTTGTGAAAAAGTTTGAAAGATTCAGTTTTTGACTAAGATCTTCACGCTGAAAGAACAGTAAGATGCTTGCAGCCCTACCTGAAAAATGAGGATCCACAGGAAACTAAATGATAGACAGACAGATCTCCAGAGTGGTTATTTGGAACATTTTGTTTTCCTTTTGCCTCCATACCGTTCCCTGCATTGCTTCGATTTACTATTTTCTATTTACTCCTCACAACCTAAAGCATCTGAGCCAAACAAGTCTATCTGGGCAAATTATTATGTTGAAATGAATGAAGAAATTGATTTATTGAATGTCTGCTGAGGTTGTCATCATAAATTAATGTCAGCAAGATTCAATATGGCTTTTAAAATCGGTAAACACAGATAACAACACAACACATCACATTTACACTCAAAACCAATAGCTGCATTTGTTTTAGTACTAGTAAAACAGAACAATACTAGCCATCTGCCCCATGTGGCCACAAATGTGAAAGCTACTGTATGTTGTATGTAGGACACACCATGTTCCCTCTGACCAAGAGAAGTAAACCAATCAGAACAAAGTGCAATGAGGAAATGGGCTGTTTGAGTGTTTAAAGACCTCACACCCTCCAACATCTGCTGCCTATGAAACAGGGAGTAATGTAACACACACACACACACACACACACACACACACACACACACACACACACACACACACACACACACACACACACACACATATATACATAAAGAGAGAGAAGAGAAGGGAATTCAAGAATCTTACTCAATTTCCCCTGAGAGAGTGAGAGACAGAGTAAGATTTTATCTGGGTGTGTCTAAAATCACAGGCCTCCATCTGGCCTCTGCAGTTATGTGGGACAGAATTGTAGGAAAAGAAAGAGTCGAGAGAAACATAAGAAAGAAAAATATTGTGAAAGGAAGATGAAAGCTTTTCAGGAGGCACATTAATCAGAGACTGATTGTAACTGACTACAAAGTCAATATAATATACTTAGACCACCTATGCACAGACACCAACACATGCAGCCAATTGTGTTTGGTCTGTTTTAGCATATACTGAACATCCAGCCAAAACTACACCCACATTTATGTGTGTGTGTGTGTGTATGTATGTTCATACATTAAATCCAGATGAAAAATAGCAGCCATCCACACATGTTCTACCATTACCTCACCAGGGGCAGTTTGCAGAGAGAGAGAGATGGAGAAGGAGGTAGAGATTAAAAATCCAGACAGACAAAGAAGGAGAAAAGAAGGAAAGAATAAATATGACATGGAGAGAAACAGAAATACAAACACAAAGAAAAAGACAGATAAAGAAAAAAAACCAAAAAACAATAAGAAAATCAGATCCCATCTCAAACAGACCTCCCTGTAAAAAGAATAAATTAGTTAAAAACCTAAAGTCTACAGGCAAAAAAAAAAAAAGTTGTTAATGGTAAACCAATAAGTAAATTATTTAACTATTACAAATATTAACAGACCATAAGATAAGTACTTGACATGTACTTATACTGTATATTTGTAACTTTCACAAAATGTACTATAGTTTACTGATAGACAGATAGTTGCAACAGAGGTTCCTAACAAGATGAAGGTGTCAGCCAGTAAAGGCCACACAAGTTACAAAACAAACACACCCCCTGTTGTTGTAGAAAAAAAATGGTAATGTGGCTTTCTTTGCTCATTGTGGCGGTCATGTTCATGAACACTGCTGGTTTAGCTGGGTATCTGTGGCTCTGCAAACGCAGGCTGTGTCAGATCAAATAGCCCTCTTCAACACCACTGGCACATAAGTGATGACATGCATTAAGTGGAAACCTTCTGTATAATACTGATGTATTTTATCAGTGGCAGTAAAAGTTGGTACAACAGCATTTGTGCATCATAGGGATAGGTTCCATCATATAAATAAACCAGTGGGTTAACCCGTTTCAGATTCAACATGTTTAATGTTCATTGGATGGCATTAAAGGTGATTTACCACTGGAGGCTAAAGCCCCTGACACATTAACTGTCGTACTACTAATTAAGGAAATTGCTTAAAATCTGCAAATCTATATGAAACACTAGAATAAACAATATCGAGCAACAGCAGCTTTCGAAAACTGTAAAGGAGAAAAACAAGCCCATAAGAGTTTTTCCTACTGCCTCTCAGCTATGCCAGCTTGCTACTATAAGTACCAATAACATGTTGATTGTCAAGAATACACAGTCAAGTTAGACACAACAAACACAAGCTTAAAAAGACTTGGCAGTAGGTATTCAGGGTGGGAAGACATCAACTTATCCATTCTTCATTTTTTATGCTCATAACAAACATGGGATGTGTGAGATCATCAGTGGTTTTACAAGCTTTAGAAAAAATGCTTTGTTCTAACAAATGCAATACAGTAACTCTGGGTATACATATTGTATTCTCAAACTGTCAACACATTTTTATGTGTTAACTAAATGGCATTCTGTACATTTTTTGTCATGAATCTTTTATGCTCCGCCCATAAAAGATGTCTTTGCTCTCACATGCACACAGCATTTCAAGCATTTTTCATCTACCTTTCATCATTTGGATACTTAACATGCTGTTGGCAAACTACTACACATTATGCGTCCTCTAAAACAGAAAATTATTCACTACACCTGCCAGTAACACTAAGTTACAAGCAAAACCTAATTAATGAACCAAAGACTGTGGAAGACACTATTAGCTAAATACCTAGTGCTTAAGAAGAAGGCAGCAAAAGAGAGGGGGGAAACAAAGCAGGAGGAGATCGAGTGAGACAGACAATGATGTCCATTGACAGAGGTAAGCCTGTCATCTGCTTTGAGTACACAGAGAACACATGGGCTCATATAGAAAAATAGAGCAACTGTCCAAAATGCAAAAAGGCAGAAAACTGTGCCTACACACACATTAATATGAATGTTACCATATCTCAGCCAGTGATCAAAACATGCACACAATATAACTATGCATTCATTAACATAGAGCTACAGTATAACAGACCTCATAGTCTCAAATCTTCAAACATTAGTTTGTTCTACTGCACAGAGATCACACTGTGTCGAAAATCCAAAGTCCAGTGACCCACATTGCTAAACTCATACTAAACATAAAAACACACATTCATGCTTACATAGTGTAAAGATCATCTACAAGAACACACTGTTTCAGACACACAACATACTTTCACTACCTTGTCCCTACCATACCATACCAGCTCATCTCACACACAATCTTACCTGTACATTTTCAGTTCCTCTCAACAAGTTCTCTGTTTCAATGTCAGTTGACACACACAAAATTACAGAGGGAAAAAGTGCAGTTTGAGAAAAAGTTAAGAGAATACTGGCCACTTACAAACAAGAAAGAGAGCAAAGAGTGGTGAGATCCACTTTCTTCTGCAGTCCCAGCCAAACAGTCAGGGGGACAGCAGAAGGAGAGGAGGGGGAGAAGAGAGGCAGAGGCGGAGTTATGGTGCATTCCTGCTAAAGCAATGAGTAATGACGTCACATTCAGAAAAAAAAAAAGGAAAAACAAAGAAGAAAGGAAACAAAGAAGTTGGGATATAAAGTAAGGGCTAAATCCACAAACCTGGATGTAGCCCAAGATAATTACTCACTCGGCACACAAATGTATGTTTCCTCTCCCTTTCACAGCCACACACAGTGCTTTACTGTAACTTACTGTCAGTGACTTGTTGCATACTGTAACTATTTAGTTACCGCATTGCAGAGTATATTATGTCTTGAGACACACCCAAGTGAAAATTCTAGCAATGCAGAGCTGAAAAACATCAAATATGCTGAGAGAAGGTATAGCAGGTATTGGAGCTATCTGTGTATCCATATATATATTAATTGAAGGGAAATACTCAAATAACAAAAAAGCAAGAAAGTTTTCTCCAACAGTTCACATGACTGTATACTAACATGAAAAAGAGATAGCTACCACGCATAAGGATAATAATAAATAATAGAATAAATAAAGAAGAGAGGACAAGTATGTGTAAAAAAAACAAACAAACAAAAAAAAGATTGTGTAGTATTGTGCAATTATTGTGTATTTATATGTGTGTGCATATGATCCCTGAGACAGAGAGACATTAAGAAATTTTCTTTATCTCCCTCTACTCATCCCCAACACAATGACTCACACACACACACACACACACACACACACACACACTCTGACATGCTTGACAGAGGAAAAATAGAACCCACAGTCAGGTGCTAAATGTGACTCACACAGTCAGTGTGTCTGTGAGCAGCCCACATTGTTTGCAGTAAGTGGGTTAAGCAGCTAATGAGTGACCCAGCTGGGTCTGGAACACTAACACATTTATCACACATAGTGGACAAATGCAAGTGCTGGTAACCTTCAACTACATCCATTCCCAAACTCTTCCCAAATGTCCTGCACAACAGACAGCCTGTATGTCTGTCCTGTGAGTGCTGGTGCCTATAGGTAATTCCTGGACTATACTGGAATGTATCCGCTGAGCTAAGTCTTGCTCAGGGGAATTCCTGAAGGTAAAGCAAGCCCGGAATCCACAGGACTTACTTTAAAACCTCTGTTAATACTGCTTTGTTTAATTTACATTTACTCTGAATATCAGTTATTAACATTATTGCAATTGGCAGACTGTGACTACATGTTGAACTTAAACAGCTTTTATAATCTAGCAACCTACTTTTCAACCCAACTGCAATGAGTTCAAATAACTCCCAAGAATGCCCCACTTGGATAACAAATATACTGTAGCATTACTGATACACCCAGTTGGGTAAATATAAAAGAAAAATCAATGAAGAAGAAAGCAGTTTCTGGGCACACAACTGATGTGAAATTATCACATAGACATTCCTGACTTGGTCTTTCTCATATCAGTCTATCAACATATGCACGTAGCCACTAAAAAAAGGGAGGTACTGAATTGTGAGGCAACACAAACTGTGAATAATACATTTAGCAGAGAGCATTAAAATAACTAACTAGTCACAATACACTGCTAAACCAATCCTCTCAACTGCCTTTAAATCTGTCCTGTGTGTGACAGACAACACAATTTTTCCATTAGGATACTGATAAGGTTACTCAACATAAGCTGAGTAACTCTTAATTGTGTTGTTGAGTATTCATTTTAGTTTTGTATATTCAATCTCTAAATCACAAAAAACAGAGTTTGTGAGTTCAAATCCAAATATGAGGATAACACAGACAACAAGGCAAATCATCAAAACTGAGCTACTTACATTGTTGAGCTCAGTCTGGTTTCCATACAGAGGGTGGTACCTCCTGTACTTTCCTTGGCGGTATTTGTTGGTAATAAAGCGGCGTCTGTCTTCACTGCAGCTAGACAGTGTCAAAGCTTCACTTGGTGGGACATTAGCAGCCCAGAAACTGTTTACACGCTCATTGCCTAGCACCAGGAACAGCTGCATCACAGGTAGGATTTAGGAGAAATATTTTCACATTAGGAAGGGTAGGAGACATTTGTGGCCAATATGTTGTATTACACAATTTACTATGTAGTAGGTATTCTTTCACATTTTTTATAGTATTATTATTTTTTTTCACTATATTGGATCAAGTAACTAAAACTCATTATTTGTAGAAATGCTTTGAACAACTGGAGTTGTTGGAGCAAGTTGTCAAAATTAACAAGCTTTCAGCTGTTTGCAATGAACAAATAAAGTAAGAATTTAAATACCTCAACACAACTAATGTTAGTTGTTCATCCAAATTCAACACAAAATAAAGCTTTTGACGACTACTACAGTCTCAAAATTATTCAACCCTCAATCACAAGCATCTACAGTACTTAGTAGAGTCTTTTACTGTTGACCTGCTGCAAACATGCTGCATAGCCAGACACCATCTCCTGGCAGCATTCCTGACAACTCTTAGTCTATTCCTCATGTGCAATGCCCTCCAGGTTCACTAACATTCTTCGTGTGCTTCAACTGCCTTCTTACAATCCCCACCAGGCATTTTCAATGAGGTTTAATTCAGGTGAGCTTCCAAGCATTCTTTTTTAAGTAAGTTTTGATGGACCTACTAAGGTATGCTTGGGGTCATTGTCCTGTTGGTAGGTGTTATAAAACCTAAGCATTAGTTTCTCACAGATAGCATAACATTTTCTCCTAGATATATCCTGATCTTAAATGAATACATCTTGGCTTTCACATGCTGCAGATTTACAGTGCCAGAAGAGGCAACGCAGAATCAGAGCATGACAAAGCCACCCCTATTCCATTAGCTTTGAACTTTTTTATTTTAACTTGGCTATATTCTTATTATATAATCAAACAGGACACTTTTAATATACCCCTAGGCAGTTCAGGTATATGATGTGTTCTATCTTAAGCACACCTGGTGCAACTAATCAAGCTCTTGAATAGTTGCAAACGATTTGCAAATGTTTGCTCTTAGAGTGGATTCTATTCAGGGTGTTAAATAATGACACTACTATTCATTAAAAATTGCATTTTGTGTTGAATTTGGAGGTATATTAGATGTGTTATGCTACTGAAATTGTTCTTGTTTGATTTGTCGAAAGCTAATTTTTGCCAGTACACCTAATTAGAAATGGGGGTTGAATAATATAGTATAGAGTATATACTGAGCAGCTCTACTGGAGCAGTTAGGGTTAAGGGCAGCGTAGGGATTAAGAGAGGAGACAAGTGCTCCCTGCTTTTTCACTTTTCTACCCAGATTTTTTCCTGCTGAAGTATCAAACTGGATCTCTATATTCTGTGTGTGTACCTGTACAAGCTCTTCTGTCCAGACTTTCTTGTCCATTTTTAGACTTCGAACCTTTGAGATGCTAGGACCTAGTCCTCTATGCTCTCCTGACACAGCACACAAACAAACACAAAACACAAGAAATCACATTAACATCAGATACTGTAGCACTAGTGTGAAATTTAGCAGAAAATGCATCGAATAATAAAAAACACATTCTATGTCCATATATTTTTGATACATGCAAATTTTGAGTATCTTCCACAATTTAAAAAAATATAGGAATGAAACACACAAACACAACCAGACATACAAACCTGCGCATCGTTTACAGACCACCACACACAAGTTGATGGCTGCCCATTCTGGTTTGGGAGCCCCACAATCAGCACAGAAACTGTTACTAGGCTCCGCCCAGATCTGGTCCGCCACCTCACTGTTGGACAATGCCTCACCTATAGCATTCCTCATGGCATCCACCCACTGCCCCTTCAGCTGCTCAGACTCTGCTATGAAACTGCGGAGAGAGACAAACGCACGGTCAAATGTTAACGAGGACATGACGGTGCCAAAGCCAACTGCTGAGTGTGCATATCCTTATGCTCATGAGTCCACTGAGTACTGACTCTTACCCTGCATTTGTTTTACTAAATATACTTGAGTCAAAGACAGGAAACTATACAAATTCATACACACACAGACAGATTTGTGGCTTGACGCAGACTCATGTCAGAATCCTTCCTCTTCTCATGAGCCTAACAAGATGCTTCCTACTGTGCTTAAAATACACACACAGACACACTTCTAAAATGGACAAATCAAAAACACAAATATTCTTCCTCTGCTTCTTGAAACATCTTATGCAGCTTTACCAGACACAAAAGCTGCACATGCAGCAACACAGACAGACATTTCAAATACACAAGCTTTTTCACATTTCCCCATCCTGTCAAGCTGAGCCGTTGCACTGCAGGCTGTGCACTTTCAGCCAAAAGACCACACACACCACATCAACACATGCACTTGAAATCACACACGTATGCCTCACATTTCTTTGCACACACTCTCTCACACACTCACACAAAGAGCTTTTCACATTCTCAAAAGATGTCCAGCTGAGGACTCTGCGGATAAATGCACGATGTAAGTTCTCAGGAAAACAACATGATCTAATTTCCCCCAAGTATCCTAGCACCAAGACCAACCCAGCCAGTGACTTACAATGAAAAATGGTTTTCTTTGCATTCTAATGCTTTGCTAAGATAAGTACACTAATGACCATTCAATGCATTTTGGGGATATAAAGCACACTTCCTGGTTAAGAGAGTGTAGTGTATACATATGGCAGAGTGAGTGTACATATAGTACCTGAAAATGCGATAAGGTGTGGTGAGATAAAAGCTCCGACGATCTGTGTCTTTAATATTTCCTACATTCATCTCAATGGCTGTGATACCAACACCAATACGATAGTCCTGAAAGAAAAATAGAGAAGAATTCAGCATTTGTCTCTGTATTATCAATCAACAGATGCATTTTAATCACTTAATATACTTTCTATTATTTTAGCACAGTTAAAAAAAAAACTTTAACAAATAATGTTCAGATTTCTTCTGCATAACATTTAACAAAGTAAAGAGAACCTAGATTTATCATAAGTATGTAATTTCAACAAACTGATTTGGTCTGTAATCACAGACAAATGGTCCTTACATCTATGTTTTTGTACAAGAAGACCTTATCCGAGGAGACGACAGTATAAAGTTTGGAGCGCAACCCTTTGAGTTCCAGATAACCCTGATGGTCTGGGGTCAAAGGTGAACCTGGATTCATGGAGCTGCTGCGATGATGGCGCCCCCTGGTGCAGTCCTGTAGTACAGTCACCCATTCATTTCTCTCAGCTGTAAGAATAATAACATGTTTAGCAAAATATACATGCATACATGTATGTCAGCAAACATAAATGTATATTTGTACATGGAGATGGCATATACACATACAACATATAGACATAGGACATATACACATATTTCATATTACAAACAGTAGCATAAATTAGACTCTATGGGGGTAAGGAATAAGCAGGTGACCAGACAAACCTTCACTTTCAGCCCTGAATATAAATGTTCGGTTATTTGTAGCAACTTCAAACTTGAGCTCTCCCACACTGGTCACATTAGTGATGAAGGCTGTGGAGATGATCCCTTTAGAATATACATCCTGCAATACAACAGACAGCAACAACTCCTCTGTTAAACAGATTCATACCTGCTACTCAGCATGCCGCATCTGTGTGTGTGTGTGTGTGTGTGTGTGTGTGTGTGTGTGTGTGTGTGTGTGTGTGTGTGTGTGTGTGTACGTTCGTGCATGTGTGTGTTATATGCGTTTGGGTGCGTAGGAAAGCATTTTAATACTTCAAGAGTGTAAGAATGACAAATGCAAAATGTGACACATCTTGTCTTGTTACCTTGTCACTGTCAAAATATCTCAGGTAGTCAACATCCAGTTTAACCCATCGTCTCTGGTAATAAAGGGCCCTATGAAGGCGGATACATACAAAAGACAAAAGGCAGATTACAAAAAGCACTCTTTAGTATAGGTCTTTTAGTATAATAGAGGAACTGGAATAACTACATTACAATAGTAACCTGGCACTATTAATTGACACCTTTATGCTCCACCAAAGCCTATTTATTGCTTGATCCTCTTTTAAGCAGAACCACACCTTGTGCGTATGCGTGTGTGTGTGTGTGTGTTTTCATTCATACCCCTGAGGTGGATTCTTGTCCAGCCAGCCACTCTTGATGACAGCAGTGAGCTGAGAGGAGTCTTCTTTAGTGGCTGAAACCTGCCTGCCAGTGTTTGGCAGGTAGACACTGCCTTGGCTGCTGATGCCTTCGTCCTGCCATAGGGTAGGCCTTAAAGAAATAAGCACATACATTAACACATACAGTGTAAAACCTAAAATCAATACTGGTATAACAATGTTAACTAAATTGTTAAATCAACCAATTATTGTAATATTCAAAGTGACACTGCTGATTAACTGTAATAAATGTTGAAGCAAGAATAAACAAGAATAAATAGAATAAACAAGCAAAAATAAACTGAACTGAACTGAGTTATAAAACAAAAAGCCAAAAATAGGCACAAATATAACAGATACTCTAACGACTCTGCATAGAAGTGCTAGTCAGTCCTGGTCATTACTGTTTTTTATCAACTCTTTTTGTAATCGAAGGGAACACATCAATATACTAACTAATATTTGCTGATGAAACCTATTTGTAATGAACAAAGGGGCCTCAAGAGTTTTTTATTTACTAGAACCTGAAAAGCTTGATGCAAAGTGTTAAATCAGGATTATTATTACATTTTAAATTAGCTTGCCAAGACAAGAGCAGAATAAATAATGCAACAGAACAAATGGTAAATAAAACATATAAGCAAGGAGACATTTTGAAGAATTTGAAACTAGAAAAACACAACTACAAACTACAAAGTTTAAAGTGACAGATAAGGAAAACTGTACTTACAATGAAGAGGGGTGGGGTATAGGAATTAGGGTTAAGTGCAAAATGTGCACATCACATTGATTGGTAAGATGTAAACATGGATAGTGATTAAAAGACAGGAATGTAACAGCTAAGTAAGTGGAGTAACAGTTGATGACATGACAGTAGTGAGTCTGGTTTAGATTAGCTGTACAGTTCAGTTGTTCAGGAGAGAAACATGTTCCAGAGTCTGTTCCTCTGATTCCCAGTCAAGGTCTTAATTGTTCTCAGTCTTTTCCCTGAGGGAAGCAGTTCAAAGACTAAGTGTCTGGAATGGGATGGGTCAAAAGTGATCTTTCTTGCATGGCGTTTGGCCTGGGAGCAGTTCAGCTGATAAATTGGGAGAATTTTCCAGCAAATGATCTTCTTAGCTAAACAAATGATGCGCTGCAGCCCTTCAATGTTCTGCACTGTACCAGACAGTGATGGATGTTGTGAGGATGTTTTGGTTCTGATTCGGATTCACCTTCTGACACAATGTCAATATGAAAAGTCTAAGTTGGATCAAGTCACAGATCAGGTCACTACTCAAATAATTGCATTTACGGTACATTCCTTTACAGAACTAAGTTTTCTAAAATATTGTATGCAGTGCATTTTAAGAGTGAATGAATGAAACACAGTAGGAGTATTTGCCTGTTCCAAATTAACATACACATTTGAAGCCTGAAAAGTATCAGTGGATGAGCAAGAAACCTTATTACCTCTGACCAGTCATTGTTGTACTGACAACAAAGGTCAACTCCGTCTCTGTGTGTTGCGTTTCTGTGTAAATGGTTTGTTTGTGTGTTGGTGCATGACTCACTCTTCATCATCCAACAGCTCGTCATCACTGTATAAAGAATTTTTCCGCTCCTTTAGCTGATGGGGAACATGCAGGGACATATCCTATTGGAGGAGACACTTGTCATTTACACTGTGCAGGAGATGAAGAGGAAGAACAATGCAAAAGGAGGAAACATTTTCACTCGCACTACACACTCTTACCCTGTCTGGTGTGTTCATGCGATGATCACCAAGACAGAAAAAGTCAGGATCCTCGTAGTCATTAGAATTATCAAGTGAACCCAACCCTAAAGGAGTAAAGAACAAATACAGATTTAAGTTACTGTAGACTAATATTTAAGGCACCAAGGGTCGGGGTTGAGTGTCTTGTTCTGGTACCCTTCAACATCTGACCAGGAAATGGTGGGAACCAGGAATTAAATCACCAACTCTGGGGTTCATTGACAAGTCCCCTACCAACTCTGCCCTTAAATCTACTACACTTAAACAGAATGAGTCGACTTACGTCACACCATGATATCCCAATAAGAAAAAAGAAAACTTTAAGTGGCTGTGACCTAAATTAATTATAATGCAACACAACATAGTGCTGTGGCATAGTTTCTTGGGAATTGGGTTGACTCAAAAACATTAATGGAAACTATTACTGCTGAGTATACATAAAAAACAGAGTAATGTTTGATATTGGAGGTTTTGTGGATACAGAGTCTTCCATTTTCTTAGTCTGAAACAAATACAGCTTCACTGATGAAACTGGACACAAATAAAAGTTATTCCAGAACAGAAACTTAATGGTCTGGGAAAGATGGTGAGAATTTTAATGGGACAACACTTGAGTACTAGCTATGATTGAGTCACTACTATGACTCTTTAACTAGTTTTTCAGGTTGACTGCCTTAAGTGAATTAGGCAAGCATATTGCCTCTGGCACAAGGGATAGCTTGAACAATATCAAGTTAAAACACTATTTTTTAGGATAAGACAATGCTGTCAAAATCGGATTAACTCTATTGGAATTCTGTCCCGTAAGTGCAAACACGTGGGACAGTTTTAAGTCTATGGCATGCACAACTGGTCTATCAACTTTTGTGCCTTTGACCTCTGCTGCACACAAGTATAATGTGTAAAGCTAGCTATAAAAGTAATTTAAAGTCATCAAGCACTGCAGCTGGTGGAAGTAGACAGGTATGGTTCAAGTTAGATCTAGATAGCTACTACAGACAATTTTTAGAGTAAGAAATTATGTCAAAGAATCTTTTTAGTCTGATGGGAAAATTCCTGTGAATAGAGGAGGAGACTGTCTGTAAATCAAAGACATAAGGAAGAGTGTTTGATGTAAAAAAAAGATAGCAGCCAAGACAACTATTTATAGATTTTGTAGGGCAACTGAGGAGTGTTACTGTTTTTTTTTCGCCTTCGGTAGCATGGAGAGCAGCACTACGTGGGGTATGTAACATTTTACAATGAAGTGACTGCCTGGTGTTGATGCCAAAAACTAAGAAAATGAGGAACAGACTGCAAATAACCAGAAGAATTTCCCTGTAAGTTTGTTGAAAATACCCTGCTTGTGTGGGATGTAGCATCATTTCAAGTGTCCTGTGCAGATTTCTGACCTCTGTTACCACAGCGGTGTTTTGATGAGCTCACTGCTCTTGTATTTGTTCTATCAGGAAGTGTTAGCATGAGGCCAGTAATGGAGCTTGTGTCATAGTAATGTAATGTGAAATGTATATATTGTTAAGATATACATATCTTGATATATTGTTATGATATATATGTTAGACCTTACCTAGACAGGTAATACATATATGTTTATGCATAAACGCTTATTGCCAGGTTCAAGTAAGCCTAAATATTGTAAAACTAAAAGATTAATTGAAAACCTGCTTTACTACAGAAAATTAAATTTGTTTGTAAAGAGACATAAATAAAAACTTCCTTATGAAAAAAAAAAAAGTTATTTACATGAAAGCAAAAATGCTGCTTACACTATGATGCTATAACCAAAATGCTATAGGTCAAATTTAACTATTTGCTCTTTTACTTACAAATGCCCATAAGTCAATAAAAAGCAGCCTAAAGCTCAATCCTTGGGAATCTAAAACCAAGACACATTGCATGTTTGGCTAATAAGATAGATTGTGATTCCAAAAGAATATAAACACATGTAACATGTTAACATAAAATATTGCACAGATGTTTCAAATGGATTCAGGTCTCAGCTCTACATTTTAGTTAAACAGCAGCTCAAATGTCAGTTTCTGGTCAATCTGACATGCCCTGCAGCTTGACTATAGCTCTCACTACTGTTTGAGCTATAGAGACAGGTTTCAGTGGTAACTTGAATGTCACTCAAAACGGCTCTACAAATATTTTTTTAAACTTAATGGATTAATTGGAATGAATTTCACTTATATATATATACAACCATTAGTAAGTGCTAATTGCTCAGTAAATGTTAAATGTAAATCCTGATTATATTACTTACTCGACTCACGGGGCGATTGGCAGACCCTCCTAGCAGGCAGAGCCGGCTGAGTTTCAGGTTGACTTGACTGTTGTGTGATTTCTTGATTTTGGGGTGTCCTGATGCGAGGTGGGACCTGTGGAGTTTGTTCCTGATGCATCTCGTCAGCAACCGTCTTGGTGGGAGAGGGGCTGAAGGATAAAGGGTTAGAGGACAGGTCAACAGAGGTTTGGAATTCCGGAGAGGAGTCCTCAGATGCCATGCTAATCTGAGATCGAGAAAAGATCCAGCGTAGACGGGCAATTCTAAACATCCTCTTTTGGGAAAGAAAGCCTTTCTTCCTGAGACAATTAACATCTGTCATTACTGTTGTCATTCCACAGTGAAAACTACAAAGGTAACTGCATTTGTGAGTCTACAAAAAGAATCCCACTACAAAAAAGGCAACTTCCAGGTAAAAAAACTGATGAGATGTTACAACAACGAAAAAGGGAAAAAAACACTGTGATACTAAGTCTTGTAGCTAGAATGAATCCATTCACTATTGCTTGGGAGGCAGGGTCATCTTTGAATAATTAGTAAGAGAACTGATCTGAGAGCTGTGGCTAACTGGTGTCCTGCTAAACTCCCCCTGACTACCCTGACTATGTAATTTTCTCTTTCTACTCTCTCTCTTTCTAGCAGCAAGTCTGAACCTGACACACCTTGCAAGATTCCAGTCCCATTTACACACAGCATACCTCTGGATCCCTGGGAAAAACACGCACAAATGTGCACACATTTGTGTTGGTATAACAGTAGTGTGGAGAAAATATGTGATGTAACAATACCTCAAATTCCTTTACCATCATTACCATGAATTTCAGTTTCCATACAGCACTGCAAAGACAGAACACTTCACTTGTCTTTATCAACAGTTTTATTGCAGTTTTTTTTTTTTTTTTTTTAGCAGTGTACTAGTTCTTTCTCCAACATAACGGAAACACAGTTCAGCTCTGGCCATGGTAATTGGCATCAGTAATGCAAAGACAGGTGAGGGATTCCTAAGAGATCCCAAGGTATTCCCAGACTGGATATATTCATCAAGGGAAATGAAATTAATTTACCCTCCCTTGTAAATCTCAACTTTAAATTCTCCACATGGGCCCCTCTACAGTGTAGTAGACAATAATAACTGTATGACTGTGTTTTCCAAATGCAAGACAAACACACGGGGCCGGCAGGCCTGATGTTACAAGGAAATACACACAACTGATTTATCAAACAATACCTCTCTGTTTACTCATTTACCCCTCTCTCCATCCATTCAAAACATGGTACAGTGTCTTACACCTAAATTATTGATTATTAAAACATCTCTTTGCTGTATCTCATTGTATTTTTGCTCTTAATGACATTTACGTAATCCAGAATGTCTTCCTTTATATAACATTTAGAAATGCAAAGTTTTGCATTACATTGGATACAGTATATTCTTTCCAGATTTTCGTGGTTACTTTGCTACTATTGCATTATTCTTTTATCATTGTTTAATTAGTCCCACCGTTCATTGTAAAGACACATAAACCCCAAAATTGTGTAATTTATTCTTTCAATAGTAACAGCTTATACACTGTATACTGTGCTGATGGGAAAGTCAAGAGTGAGCACACAGGCTTGGTTTCCATCCATCCAGTATTGTGAAAGTTCCTCTTTATTCCTCCCTTTTTTGAGAATTTCCTTCCCATTACAGCCTTTTACACTTACAAGGGCATGAAAGATAATTACACAACACAACTACGCAAGTAATATTTTTAACTTGACAAAATGTGACTTTGTTTCAGCATCATGTCTGAGTCAAATTGTAGTGAAAAACAAAATGGGAAGGATAAAGAACAATAAAATATATCAGAAAGCTTTAATAATGACAGGACAGTATCATCTATTCAATATACTTTTTTGCTTTGATAACCAATTACATCTATTGTTACAGGACAGACTATGCAGTGCTTTGTTCAATGTTGAGGCTGTTCGACTGAATACCCTACCATGGTCTGTGGGCTGACTCTAACACCAAGATAAACTGCTCTGTTGAGTTACCTTTTTAAGAGACACGTAGAAGTCTGTAATATAGAGTAACAGAGAAGACCGCAGATAACTACATTCAAAATTCAAAGTTTAAAGCAACAGGATGTTGTCCACAGGTCCTTGTGGACAAATTATATTGACTCTTTATGTACATGTTTATCAAGAAGCATTCATACTGTAAATATGTAATTCAATTTAATTTTGCTCTGTTTAAATATAAACCTGTAAATTATGCGATAAGGCACACAATTACAGGAAACTGACCTGTTCCTCCTTTTTTCTCAGAGGAAGAGTGTTGACAGGGGTCTGCCAGCTAGATGTTATATTTAACCTGCTCTTTGCTAGCTAACAGATGACAGCAGGCTGAAAAAACAATGACCATTCTTCTCTGCTCCCTCACTGTATGTTTATAAACTTGAATTTCTGGACAAACCTCTATATTTAAACTTACCTGACAATAAATCTAGGACACTTTCATTGCAGTGTAAGCAGATGCTGGTTATTTAAGCTCACATATATGTTCATCTCACAGTTTCTTTCTCTCTTTTAATTTAATTTAAACAAAATTACACAAAATATGCAGAAAGCTGACTAAGACTCCCATATATTGCCTGAAAGTATATCTTATTATCTGTCACAATGTCATATCATAGGGAGAGATTACACACCAAGATCTGTTCTGTGAACATTTATAAGCCTCAGGACAGGGCTGAATAGCTAGCCTCATTCAGCATCTTTAGAAAATTAAACTACCAGTCAAGGTCAATTAATCTCATGTAAACACAATAAAAAGTCTCACCAGCGGCACCCAATTTTCCATTCACGTAAATTAATCTAACAAAGCAGAAAACATGAACATAGCAAGAAAAACAGGCTTCCTTGTTTGCAACACTGACAGAGACAGCAGGGAGACAAAAGAAGAGGGAGTATGCTAATGACAAGTAGAGACCGACAATAGCTTTGTAGAGATATTATTTATATAAATGTTACCTGTCTCGACATGTTCAAAAGGACTCCTCTTCCATGATGACACAATAATCTTAAATGCACACACACACAGATCCGAAGAGCGAGGAAAGTAGGAGGAAATGACTGGCTTAAACAGAAGGTGGGAGGAGGCAACAAAACACACTAACAAGGAAACATGAGAGCAACAAGAGAGCGTGTGAATGTAGGCCGACGAAGGCTACAAAAAGTAGTTCCTGGTGACAAAAAGTTTGTTCTATCTGTCTTTTTTTTCCCCTCACTCTCACTTTCTCCCTGTGTCACACTCACAGAGGCTAACAGGGAGTAGAGTTTTAAACTGCTCTGTGGCAGTTCTTCTGCATTGTAACTTCCCCCATCTCTTTACAGCTTGTTTCCCTTAAAAAAAAAAAAAAAAAGACAGATATCATGCATACATTACTCATAAAAGAAGTACCCCAAAGCCTGAGGCAAGGTTCAAGTTTCTTTTCCTTTAACATGGGGACGAAACACACAGAAAAAAAATGCTGCTAGCGTGTGCCATTACCGTAAACTGCACAAACAGATGCTTTGATAAAAGATAAATTGCCTTCTTAAGGGAAAATGTGCAAGGTGAAAAACATACTACCAGTCAAACATTTAAACCTTGCAAAAAAAGACACAGTATATAAGGCATATATGTGGTAGATATAAAAAAGGCACCACTCAGGTGGTCAGGTATGAGCAACCACTAAACAGACCACACGAAGTCTCGCAGATCGGCTCCATCTTCTCAACAGGTTATGCTCAGTGTTTTTCTCATTCAAGGGGCCACTGACTTAAGGTCCACTGATCACTCAATGTGCTTCGGCCTTTTATTTTCAGGAAGTGTCTAATTTTAATTTCAGGAAGTGTTTAAAAGTCACCAACAACTTTTTCTGTTTATGTAAACTGCTGTTAATTTTGTCAAGACGCGTTTTACCATCTTGTCCACTAGATGGAAGCATCGTCATTTAAGAACTAATACAATTTTACAACGGTGATTATCAACCATTTCTTAATGAAAACTGTATAATGCTAAAACTTACTTACCTTAAATATGCCTCCAACAAAAGTTAATACACATACACTACTAAAGGCAGGGTAGAGGGGCGCAAGACAAATGCTCTGTGTTAGTTATTCTGCTTTATTTTTACAAATTTATCAGGATTCTTATTCTTCTCTTATAAATCAGTAATTAGCATATATGCCATAACCCTTAGGATAAGACCCATAATAGAGTGGGGGGACTCTCACTTCTTTGAAGACAGCCAGACTGAAAACTGACAATATTATTCAAAAACTGCAGTAATAAAATAATACATTACCCCAAAAAAATTGTCTTACCTGTTAGTTGAAGGAGACTGTGCAGAAGAACGTTGCGGGACTGGTGGGGGGCCTTTAGGTCCTCCCCCTACTTTTTTAGGGAGTGGTGGAGCTTCTCTGTTGTCACTGAGGAAAGCAGTGGGGGAGATGGGTGAAGTTTTCCTCTCCTCATCACTGACCAAAGATTGGTGATGTGGCTGAATGGCTAATGTCTGAGGCCGAGCATAGGTGGGGGTAGGGGTAGGGGTGTGGATGGGGGTTGAACTCTGGGTAACAGACCTACTCTGTTCTGCTGGGGCTTTAGCTACATGTCTGTCCAGTTTTGGGGAGTCAGGTGTTCGAGGTGGAGGTGAAGGGCTCAGGGCAGAGGTGAAGCGTTGTGGAGGGCAGTTGGGGGAGCTTCGTGGTGGGATAGGAGGTAAAGCGGTGTCGGAAGCTGAAGACACAATCAGGACAGGGGGACAGTCCACTGGTGCACTTGGGCGAAATTTAGTCCTCTCTTTGGGCACGGGCTTCTCCCTCTCTCCATCTACTCCTCCAATCCTAGATGCTGTTTGTCTTTGTTCAGCAACCGGCTTGTTCTCTCCTACCTTTAGATTCTCCTCTTTCATTCTGGACACCTGTCTCTCCTTAGGGACTGGTTTCTCTCTTTCTGTAGGTATAGGTCTCAAGGTCTCTCCATCTGTTCGCCTAGTGACAAGTTTTTCTTCCACCGGAATAGGAACAGGTCTTTCTCTCTGCAACACTTGAGTGTGACTTATTTCCTCTGATCTCTGATCTTTCTCTGACTGTGCATGAGAAGACCATGTATTAGACTGTGTGTCACGATGACTATGTGTTTTGCTTAGGCTAGTCAGGATACGTCTCTGGTGACCAGGCAGGATGATACCCATCAGCTCCAGCGTATCTGGCGTGAGATTGCGGCATTGTTGTAATGTTGCCAGCCCTGCGCTTCGAAATGCTTCAGAATATTGCTCCAGATGAAGCACACGCAACCAATCCCACACATTTATACAGGGTTCAGACTGAGACATGACTGATGTGTGTCTACGTCGACTACCACAGAGAACATGCAGATGTTAACCCCTCAAATCATGGTTTTCCTGTGGAGAAGAAAAAACATTAATAGTATAACAAAAAGTATTGCAAATATCAGCTCAAAAAAGACTTTTTCCCTGATCTAAACAAAATTGCTTCAGTTCCTCAAATGGATAACTGTGTTTTGCATCTCTGATTGCAAAGCAGTTTATGAATAACACTTCCTACATACTACACTATTTTAAGAGATCCTACATTGGGAAATGTGTTTTTTGATTCCTAATCAAGACAGAAATAAGTATGATTAATAATCAAGACAGAACTTGTATCAAGCATACAGGATTTTTATAGACTGCAAACGGAAGTGTTTAAGTTTGTGATAAAATGCACAATGGACAACTCTCACCTCAGTAAAACAGGAAGTTGCGTTAATGCCTCAACAGCAAGTAACACTTTAGCCATTTTGATAAGCAATGTCATTTTCAACAGCACTTCTGCTCTATTTAGAGTCTATGCACAGTTTGAACACATATACACTGGTGATCAAAATTAGAGAACCTACAATTTCCTACAAATCAAGGTCATTGCTTAGTCTTATTTGAAATGATCTAAACAGGTGTAAAATAGCAATATTTTAGGAATATTCATATATGTCAGTAGTTACAAATATTCTGAATTACACCTGTTTGATCCCAGTTATTATGGCTAATTTAGCAACTGGCGCTAATTTCTGGCGTTATTTTCTGACATATCCTACTTAACTGGCACCCAAACCTTCCAGTTTTCACTGCCTTTGCAAGATGATGAGCTGTTCTAAAGTCAATGAAACCCTCTGGCAGCAGGTTGTGCAGATGAAGGCCAAAGGGATGACCCTATTAGCCATAGCAAGAGAAGTCAGTCATTCCAAATCTGTGATTTTCAGAATATTGAATCTTTACAATGTCACAAAATCCCCTAAGAAGGCTGGTTGTCAATGAAAGACAAATGCTAGAGAGGACAGGATGATACAGAGAATGTCAATGGGCAATCAGTTCAACACTACAACTGCAATTGCTCGCCAGTTCAGGGCAGGGTAAGGATCTGTCTCGTCATACAGTCTTGACTTTTAAGAGCATTTGGACTAATAGTCCACTCTGCTGTGACCAAACCTCATAATAGCAGAATGAATCAAACGGCTAGACCAACCTTTGTTGAGAGGCATGTTGTGTGGACAGAGAAGAATAGGTCCAAAGTTCACCTCAGTAATGAAACAAATTTTTATTTATTTGGGTCTGATGGGAAACATTATGTTCATCATTGAACTGGGAGAAGACTGAACCAAAGTGTGTTATGAAGTCAGTGAAAGGTGGAGGAAGAAGTGTCATGGTTTTGCATGGTAACAGTGATTGCTGTTCTCTAATTTTGATCACTGCGTTTTTTGCAGTGCTTTGGTATTTTGTAAAACACTGTTCTAGTAGGTATAGCCACAAATAAAATTCCTTCAAATGTCCAGCAATGAAGATGACATTATTTGTGAACAAATCAATTGGTCATAAATTGTTCTCTAATTTTGATCTCCAGTGTAAATCATGCATAGATCATGCAGTCAGAAATTTCTCAAGTCACTGCACAGGTCAGAGGATCATACCTGATTCCTCGCCTAAGGTATGTATTCATTTTTTTATGCGCTATACATAAGATGCCTTCTTATCATCAAACATATCTGATTTAATTGTTGGACATACATGAATAGATAGCATCTTTATAATTCCTGCTAACATGCAGCCAGTGCTGTAACACTATCATTCAACAGACCCGACAAGGGAGGAGGTGTAATTGACAGTACAGTACAGTATTAGCACACACCATATGTTTACATCGACTCACTTTATTCTCTCCACATCTCTGTATCATACTGTAACACCTTTAATAGATTCAGTGTTTGCTTCCATCCATTGTTGTCCATTTATTTTTATGATGAAGTGTGTCTTATGAATTGTTGGACTCCATCAAAGTATAGGTATATAGTATAAAGTACACATAGCCACAAAACTATCGAACGTTGGACTCTGTAGACACAAATCTATTTCTCCAAGAAACCTGATGTTTAACATTAAAATAAATTGGTGTTTGTAGTTTCTTTCAGGTATAATCCAGCTGAAGAAAGGGTTTGAGCCTTTGAGAGTCGCAGATACATTTTTCACCAGCAGAAAATACACAATAGAGAAAATAACATGAAACTATATGAATCTGATTTCATTTGGTGACTGCAAGTGAGGGTTGTGGAAGCTGAGTGAATACACAGTACGGCACACTATCCAGTCCGAGAAATAGTATTCACCAGTGTGTGAGTGTGTTGAAATGAGCGCATTTCATTTCCTGTCAAACATTTCCTCTAACAAGGCAGAGACCACACAGCACAAGGACAGTGTGAATCTTTCTCTTGTATCTCTGATCAAACGCAGTTCCTATTTTTAAATTGAGGAAGTATGAAACGCTTCACAAGATCAATTAGAGACTGACGACAGTTGGCTTCTTTGACCAACATAATTTTTCACCTCTCTGCTCTGATCAAGGCAAGGCCCTAATCAGCCTTGTGGTGAGTGGGCGTGTGTGTAGCATGAAGAACATCAAGAGGCAGAAGTGTTAATAGTAGGTGAGAAAAACAAAGAGAAACAGCTTATGCTGGTTTAAAGCTTGTATAGTCTGTTGCTGCTCACTGTCTCTTAAGTTTTATATTTTGTACAGTAATAACAGAGTATGCACATATTATGTATATACACAGTTTTTATTTTTTGCAGGAACAGAGATGTGGTGCTACAGTTTAAAATTTTATAGCCTATAAATCCTTTATTCCATATTTCTATACATTAAATAAACAAGCATCCAAAATACTGTGGTGTGCAGTCATAGACAGCAAACATTTGGTTTATAGGAAAGTTCAACAGTGTCTATACTTCTTTACAAAACGGAAATCTTTTGATGTTTGTGGTTCCATAACTGTGTAATTATAGTGTTAGTATACCTGTCTTATTGTTATTGTAAGCCAAGTTCAAAAAGCATGTTTTTAGTAAAGCTGAGGATATTCTGATCTGTCCATATCATCCGTTTTTCAAGAGTTTGAGAAACTTCCATCTGGCCATCACTTTAGGGTTCCTGCTCGAAGCTAAAATTACAAAATATGCCTTTATCTTTCCTGCTAAACTCCTGTTCTAACTTTTCCTAAGTGAACTTTAGAAACGTCTCTGGCCTCTCGTGATCTGTGGTGTTGAGGGGTTCCATCCTCTGTTTTCGAGGAAAGTATGTAATACAGATAATCTTATAGATAATTTTTTGCCAGGTGATAAAACCATAAATGAATGACATTTTGTTTTAAAAGAAATTATTTTGATATCCATTAAAAGGAAACTAATAAGAAATTAGGGAGTCCTGTACAGAATGCAGAACACTACAGGATTAGCCTAATCGTACAAGCATCATCAATAAAACAGATAATATAACGTAAGACAGTTTCCCAGTCTATGAACAACAGATGCATCTTTATTGAGCTTTGTAACAGATATCCTATACTTTCCTTTTGACAAAGGCTTCTGACATCCTGCTTCCTGGGTATGTGCTAAATAGTGCTAAAAGCTAAATATGACCTCACAGTGTATTAAATGCAAAATAATAAAACTGATAAGGATCTTTTCATCTAAAAGTCAGTAAGACAGGCAGGCGTATCTTCAAATTACGCATATATTAGAACAAAAAAAACTGCAGGTCTTTCATAAATTTCGTACAGAGTCAGTGTAACTGCAACCGCTGACTTCCTTTTCCCTAGGTAGTATTTGATTTTCTGTTGCTTAGACAAGCATTTCTCTGGACATTTCAATCTTTTTGTCTGTCCACTTTCTCCTTCTGTGTTCATCTTTCTAACCCATCCTACTTTGCACTCTCTCCCTCCCACTCAGAAAGCTGCCAATAACAGAGTCTCTGTACTGCTCTCACAATGGGGCATTCTGTAGCCTAGAGAAACACGCACACGCACACATACTGACAAGAAGGAAGGAAGCGCACGGTGGGGGCCTACTCTGAGAGCCTGATCACACACTTTAAAACATGCTTACCTCATTAAGCTGAGCCCATAAAGTTGATTTTTGAGGGGTAATCTGAGAAATACAGAAGTGTTTCATCTCCCATTTAAACTCAATGTAATGCAAACACTCACAGCTAGCTAATTTCCTCGCAGCAATCTTTGCTGGCTGATGTCACGTTAAACTCGTTACTGTCAGTGTCCTCACTTCATCCTCTCTTTGACTTTATGGTAAGTAATTTCAATAAGGTGTTAAAATAAGACAACAGTTGAAAATGTGGGCATACCAACTCTATCAGTAGTATAGCAACAATATGTTCTCAAACAAAGTTGTCCTCATTTTGTTTTAAATAAATAGCACATACTATAGGTTGTGACAATGTTATAACTACAAGTGTATAGCACAGCACAAGGAAGAAACGTTTAAGAGAGCTGTCTGGCTGTGGACATTACACTATGGCCAGCAATCTTGTCATTTTGTAACTGACAAACCAATAACTGTCGCAACACTCTAATAACGAAATGTCAGCAGAGGGGAGCTGTGGAAGTCGAGACAAGATGACACAGAAAACTTTCAGACGAAAACACACCTCTGCTTGATAGAAAAACACAGCAAAATCCTAGAAGAGCTATAAAAACTTCAGCTGGTGCAGGAGTAGTGGTACACCGCTCAACTCTGCAGTGGTGATGCACAAACAGGGTCTGTTTGCAGGTAAGAAAACCTTAACTGCACTTGAATAGTGGTTAAATTTTGTGCTGCATGTGCAAAACAAATTTATACAATATTTTAGAGATTGAAGTGATATGCAGAGGGAGTGGGTAAAAATCCCTAAAATAACAACAGAAAGAGTTGTCTGCACTACTACAGTACTCCCATCCCACAATTTGGTTCATTCTTCTGTTTGTTTGTTTTGTGGCTTAGGGGTAGTAGATTGATGATGGCCTTTCTTATACTCCACTGGACAGCCAAAATGTTCCCACAATGTATCTGCATGTTCTGCAGTTTCCACGTTCTTATCCATCTTAAGCTAATTAACCTAGCCCAGGGGGCATATCACTGTTCTTTATTTAGCAATTTTGGTCATTACACCCCTACTGGTTTTCACTAGAAAAATTTTTTATACTATTGTTTGCTGTAGCAAAACTAACTGTACATTATAATAAAAACTGAGCTAAAGCACAAATATATATTGTATTTATTGTACTCACTGGTATGTGCTGCATCATTAGTTGGCTACATGAAAAGAATGATCTATAATAAAGATCACTCCTCTTTACCTGAATTCAACTGTGCACAATAGGTTTCAACTTCCTTTAACACACTTCTCACTAAGATCAAGTGAAAGCAAATGTTTTTTTTTTTTTTTTGGCTAACTGCCAATAATACATGATGAAAAAGGAATAAATACCAACAGGCATTGAAGTGGAGAATTCAAATGAGACTTCAACAAAAAGACTACTGTAAAACCTATTTTCAATTTCTCTGTTAAACCAGGAATATCCTTCTTTAGGGAAAGACATTCAAATCAGCAACTAATCTCCTCCATGTACTGTTTTGCCTGTGGAAAAACATGAATTCACTCTATTCATATACAGTGACACTGATTTGCAGCTGTACTACTATACCAGTTCCATATAGAATTGAACTTAAGTGTCACATGTAACAAGTGCTGTCCAAAATCTGCACATCACTGCAAACTTATATAGTATGCTGCAGCTATTGTGAAAACAATGAAGGAAAGAACATTTATTTTATAAAACATGTCAGATACACCAAAATCATCTCAGCAGTGTGACTTTGAACTGACTGTGGTTGAGCACTGCCTCAGTGAGCCCCATCTACTGATGCTTACTGATAAAAAGCAAATATTCTATTTAACTCACATCCTACTGAAATGTTGAGAGGATATGATGACATGATACATGTTATCATTTAAAATGCAAAGTAGGCTACTAGGTCATACCATTACACTTTCAAAAGCTCACCATCAGAACAAGACAACTGAATAAGTCTGGCTGCAAAATTGGCTGATGATGACGCGTCACAGATATAAATATCAATATACATAAACATAAAAAGTGACAACAAATATGATGACATAAATGCCAATTTTACTGTGACTTAAATACATACTTTGTCCACCAGAAAGAACAATTTAAAAAACACATTTAGGGCACCTTGCTGGCTGGGTGATTTAGGCAGATGCCACATACCAACAGCTTTCACCATTCCAGTCCTGCTGGTTTGCTGCTTATCAACTCCCTCTGTCTTCCTGTTTCCTGTCCAGCTATACTGTCAGAACAGGCAAAATTACATTACATACACAAACAAAAAAAAATTTAAGTAAAATTGTTTATAAGTCCATGTTTTAAACGAATATCTGCCGTTACACAATATTCAGATTCTTTAAATTCCTACAAATGTATAAGTATTAAAATTCCAGTGTCAACCAGGCTCTTTTCACATTTCCTGTAGATAAGAAACAGGATGTGTTCTGTCCACCTGACAAATTTAGTCCAAAATTAATTCTTCACAGTATTCACCAGCCAAATGCAGACAAGCTGAAGAAAGTTGTTTGGTCTTCTGCTGCTCGTTATGCTCAGTTTCTGAAATCTGCATTCTTAACTTTTCATTTACTTCACAATATGTTTCCATGGAGCAAGGGTTGGATTGTTGGTGGGCACTACAGTGTAATTTATCTCAGATCCTCAAATTTTTATCAAGGTGTTTTCTTTATAAGGAATGCTGAAAAACAAACTCATACACACACAGGGGACATGAGTCATACACCCACCACCAGACACACTGCTGCTTTCAGCCCACTTTCAATTAAAACTGAATAGTGACTCAGTCCTGCCAGTAAAGAAATTCATCCGAACAATGGCCACCAGTGTGAAAGCCTTTGAGCACACACTTGCTTGGAATCTTAGGGGTACAAAATTACATAGAATATGTTTCTCCTCGTAATGCAACACAAACTACTGAGCATGTTTATTTTAAGTGTCCATTACAGATGCTAAAGTCATTATGACAGATGTCAGATGACATAAGTGCAAGTTCTAACTGGCAATACCACAAACTTACAACAGCATACATTTGGACTATTCCTGTTGTCTACTGTCATCTTCTATCCCCCTTCCCATTCTGACTGCAGCAACATATCTAAGGAATAATAATGGATGTTTCACATTTTAGCACAGATATTTTTTAGCACACCCTCACAAATCAGAATCCTTTTTGTTAAGTTTATTCATTCCTAACCACTCTCATAATCACATCACTTTGAATAATACAGTAGAAAAAATGTTAATGAATCACACTGAAAATGCTTTTGTATTTAGTCTGGCCTACCTTGACACACAGACCATGTGTGAATCAGCTTTATTGTCAAGTATGCTAACATACATGTATGGAATTTGCTTCCGGTAGCACTCAAGGACAGTACATAACATGCTCAACACCAACATCATTCCAACTATAACAATGACAGCTATAGACATCATATGAATAACAAAATTTTATTTAATAATCTAAAAACACCTCTCAGTGTAACCCATTACATTTCAATAGCACTACACGCTACGAAACCTTTGTGAATGTTACATTTAGAGCAAAATAATAAACCGCCAAAACAGTGTACGTCTCACAGCGATAAGATGCATGCGCCTAAAATTGATTGGTAAAAGGTTAAAGAAAACTGACTGGGGCACGTGAAACTCTTGATGAGTCCTCTGAAATACTTCTCCTCTCACCTCATTAAGGAGTGATTCAGTAGCGAATAATCATGTGAATGTGTGAGACAGATGGAGAGGGAGACAAAGAGAGTAGAAAGGACTAGTGTAAAAGGGAAAAAGAAGCAGGTGGACAAGGATAGACGTGGCTTAAGAATGCAACATATTCTCAATAATCAATAAATAATTAATACATTACATTCTTGATAGATGTCCCATCCATATGCATCAAGTGAATCTGAATTGGCTCAGTTGCGCATGGAGTGCATCTTATACCAGCAGAGATAAGTCTCTCTCTACTTCAATGAAAAACACCCTCCAACACTGCAACATGTGGCTCCTAATGTGAACCTGAAAGTCGAAACAGGCAGCCACAGGCTTACTATTATCTGCTTCCACTTCAGGAAAAAACAAGATCAGAAGGGCAACTTTCTACCGCTTTCACCATTACAGAGTGCAGTAATCTGTATTACACTCTATTCTTGCCGTCGTACACTTAACTGTACAGCACAGTTTATCACAATAAACAATTATCAGCCATTACACTGTGTATAGAAAAACATCACACAATGTGTCTGACTCTTTATGCTACATTGCTTTCATCAACCTCACTGTTGTGGTTTGTGGGTTTTAGTATTTTGACAAAATGGCTACTGTAACACTGGAATTTCCCTTTGGCATTGATTAGTCTTTTTGTCCATCTATGATGTTGTTTTTGGTACTCATGGCCCTGAAACTTGTAAGTCCTGCTTAAGTTTTCTAATACAGTGGTGATAAAACCACTGCGTTTCACTCTGCTAAGCTTTGTGTGGGGGGCAAAAATAATGCTTGTGTCAGCCAGAGACAGAATTTTCATGGTTCAGGATTCACATACTTTAAGGGTCTACTGAGCAACTCACTCATGCAAATTGCACTCTATTTTAAGCCTTCTAACTAACAGGCAAAAGGTCTTCCTCTTTGTGGGTACATCACACAACAACTCATCTGCATTAAAAAGGAAATTAATGCTAAGAAGCTCACACTTCGGTATCACAGTTTCCACTGAGCTGATCATCATACCTTTTCTAATAGCACTTCCACAAGGTTTCACTATCATTCACACTTCATGCTCGCCGTGTATGAACTAAGAAAGCAGCACACACAGGCTAGCCCTGCCAGGGTTGTATTTGTAGAGCAGGTTCCTCCTACATGACAGGAGAAAGAGCCTAAGTTTAAAAATCCTCTGCATGAATGGCCACCTGTCACATGCCCACCTGTTAACACACAAATGATAATGACAAGCTCTCTTCAGACAGACGAGGATCTTCGACTCCCAGAACTTGTATTTAAAGAAACTCAACCGAGGAGGTCAGCCTGTGACAGCTGAATACAAATAAGCAGTAGGCAAAAGAAAGTGGAGCATTAATTACCTAGTGGAATAAGCCTCTGCAGTGTTTTCACTGTAAGCTTTATGTGTTTTTTTACTTTTTATTGTACGAGTTTGACGTGCTACCGTTATTTCACGGCAGGTTTAGCTAGCTACCGGTCAGCGCACGGCTGTTACCAGGACAACACATTGTCTGTTTGAGCCGACCGCGGTCTGTTCGCTGTTTTCCTCGGTTAACTTAGTTTCTATTCTTATCAGCGGCTGCTCGGGGAAAAGTTTCTGTTGTAAAGTTTTCATTCACTTACCTCTCGGAGTCGTTGTAAGTGTCCCGCTCGGCGAAAGAGCCTGCCGGGTCGTTTCTTTGGGGGTAAATTAGCGGCCACAGCAGCGACAATAAGTAGCGGATAACATTTTCTCACGGCTGAAAAGCTGCAGCGGCAGCGGCTCACTCTGTTCACGGCTAGCAAGCTAGCGGGGAGGAAGGAGGTCGTTTCCTGTTAGACCTTTCAAAGTAAAAGCACACCCTTGCGTTCAATCGCATCATGTTTTATTTTTTAAAGTCGTTTGTTATTTTTAATCTGTAATTCTTCACTTGACGCATCAACATTGCTGAAGCTTCCGTACGGCCATCATGTGATCACTGAGAAACTGGACAACCCTGTCTGTTTTCATGTAAATGCTCTTTAACTACACAGACACTATTATTTCCTCATGTTTGAGGTCTCTTTAAATCGCAAGGCATTTCATAAGGCTGTTTCATAAGGCACGCACACATAAATTGCCTTTACTTTGCTTATATTCTATACATTTGAATATTTGAAATCTGTATGTCACTCTTCTTTTTCACTTGTAGCTTTTGTACTTTTTGTACATGCATGTCTTGTTTTATGTGAGCTCCGAGAACCTTTCTTGTTACAGTACATGCATGTGTCATATGTGTTATGAACATGAACATAATGATATTTACAGCCAATCATAGTTTCGGGACAAAATTGCAACCAACTTTACTGTATTTTGTGAAAATAAGCAAATTTAGAGTTTGATGCCTTCAACACTCTCAATAGAAATTGGAATAAAGGCAAAGTAAGACTGAAAAGTTTGCTTAAGTTTCAGCAGCACTAGCCTGAGCAATTTCAAAATTAGTAGATAAAAGTTGAGGGAGGAAGCATCCACCAAAGACCAAGATGGATCATGGCTCAACACTGTGCCAAATTGTATTTCAAAGAGAAGATTTCTCAACGCAAGATTGAGAATTTAGGTTTTTATGTCAGTTTGACTACATCTATGAACCCCAGGGTTGGAGGTTTGGCTCATGTTTGAGTGACTTTGTGTGACACAGAGGCATATATTGGGATTTTGGCGAGACATGCTTCCATCTTTTCCTGGAAATGCAGTGGATATATCAGCAATGTCAGACCTCATTTAAAACATGCTACAAGAGTGTGGCTTGACTGGTCAGCCTGCAGCCCAGATCTGTCTCCTGTTGAAAGTGTACAGCACATCATGAAGAGGAGAATCAGACACTGAACTTAGAGGTTGTTTTGATTTTTGATCGCATAATCGCAAAATGACAGTGACTGCATACAGGCTCCTCTGAAAATATATATATCAAGAGAAATCATTCAGAACAAATGCAATTTATGTCCTGAGTTCAGACTGGCATTAAATCAGACATCCTGCTGATCTTTTGCATGTAAGGTCCCAGAGGAACCAGAAGAGGGCAACCATTCATCATAAAGATATTGAACCTTGTAGCTGGATTTCAAAAAGCATCAAGTTTAAAAAGTGCAAAGTAATAAATTGAAAAGCACATTAATAGTAAAAAGAGAATGCTGTATCTAAATAGACCATAAATTATTAAAGCAATTTCCTTTGACTGCAATACAGCCACAGTGGAGAGAGTCAGAGTAATAAAAGCAACTAGGAGATGGGGAACCTGGCATGCGATAAAAGTGATAAGCCAGACCAAGCAGAAGCCCACTGCCCAACTTCACAGTCAAACAGTACATCATCTTTTAACAGGAGGATCATTTAAACATGCACTTTTTGTCACCTGACACCCTGCCAAAATGTTTTTCATGCTTTTAGAGAACTGAAGGGTAATAAGCCTAATATTTGGCCTGTGTGTGTATGTGCATGTCATACAGTATGTGATTCAATGTGCTGTGTTCCTCTATGGTGCAGTCAAAAACTAAATAATGACCTAACCAGTAAAACTGTAAAAACACAGTCATTGGGAGCCCAGATGAACAATAAACTATGTCTGTCTATGACACATCAGTTACTAATTTTATTTTTGACCTGGGGTAAAGATCTGGAACTGGGCTGGAAAGATTAGCTTGGGTAAAGGAAATAGAAGAAGGAATAAGGAGAGGAGAAAAAAGCTAATAGCCAGTGGGAAAGTAGGTAAGCAAAGGTTAGGGAATAATGAAGGAGCAGTTTCAAGATAAGAATGAGAGGTGGTGAAATGACAACACAGCACAAGAACAATAAATTAACAAGCTGGATATTGAAGAGGAGGCACAATTAGATAAAGAGATACAGAAATAAATGAGGGAGAACAAATGGTTTAGATTATGTAAAGGAGGAGAAGAAAAGACAAGAGTGGCATCAAGAGACAAGGAAAAAGGAAAACGAAAGAAATTGTAGCTTAGAAGTGGGAAGATAAAAAGAGGACAGAGACGCCTGGACAGAGAAGTGGAGGATGGAGAAAGAAAAGAAAGCAGACACGATAAGGAAATCGAGGAAAGGATGAGAACGCTGATTATAAAGGGGCAGAAAAAGAGTAGGGGGAGATGGAGAAAGATGAGGAGGTGGGGTGGTGATGAGTCATCACCAGGCTATCAGTCCTGGTGGGCCGTGCTGCTGTGGGGGTGGCAGTGTGACACATATGCAGAAACACACACATAGAGGATGCTGGCCTTCACGCTGCTCATACGTATGTCTCCTCCCGCTGTGTAGGCGGGTGGAAGACAATACAGGGATGTCACTGGGACACATAGTTCACACTCACATGCGCACATGCAGCCCCTTCCACTGACACGCTCACAAACACAAGCACACACATACACATGTAGACACATAATGATGACGACTGAGCTAGAAGCCCCATTAGGACTCTGAGGATGGATGGATGGATAGCTATGTCCAGAAGCAAAGGGACTAACAGTCAATACAGCTGGAGCAAAGAACCACAGAGCTGCATACACCCCATAGATTTTTGCGTCTCTCACATACACTTTCCCTCATCATTCATACTTTATTAGGTGGTGCATATGCAGAGGCGGATGCTGTAAAAAGGGAACAGAGAGGATGACATGCACAAATCATTTTAAGCTTTGATGGTACATGTGCAACAAAATGATAATGGTCTGTTATAAGGAACTCCAAGATACAGACATTGTGGCCTTTAAAATAACTGTCTCAGCTTATGTGTGTCTAAAATGTTTAATGTGGTTTTCAGCCATAGAGAAGTGTCATGTTTCCAATTCACTCACTACAAGCCAATAGAAATTGTAAACGCTGAACACGTGACATATTTACTGTTTATCTGCTCTTGATCCAATTCTACATGAGGAAGAACCTGTGGACACCCTGCAATAAGTCACTTCCTCTATGACATGCCAGCTCTAATCTCTCTGCGTTCCTCTTTCGGGCTGAGTCGATCTCATAGTTGCCATGCCAACAGATTGGGGGATTCCTAGTTCTGATCTAGGCCACTGCGTACGTTACGCTACAGTCAGGCAAGTGCATGGACACACGCAATCAAATAAACACACGTATGCTTTGCGGTGAAATGCTTATCAATATGTTGCTTGTCATGATGTTTCCCTTTTCTAACCAGAGTCCTCTTTGAAAATCAATAGCTTTGTGTGTGTCACTGAAAGAATGTGTGTTAATGAGAGCGGATCAACCAATTAATCAGGTCAATGATTTTTATACCTATTTTAGCATTAGAACAATCATGCAAACCTGCAGGCAAAAAAAGAGTCAGATTACCAGTGAACTTTGAAAACCTTTGTAGGAATCTGTTTTTAATTTTTAAACTCTACATACATTCATACATCTCTCAAATAGAGGAGCAGACAGTACATGTGAGTGTAAAATTTGGTGATTAGATGTGTGTGTGTATGTGTGTGTGTGTGTGTATGGGTTGCAGGTTGGGGGTTCCAGCTGCCTTCTGCACACCTGCATTTTTTTTACAGTGCGTGCTTACAAAGTGATGGGGACACATAATGACTGACAGTGACAACATGGGCAGAAACAACAACTTTATACATGTCTAAGGGCATAAACATATAAATAAATGGCATGTGTCCATATGTGTACACAGGTTTGTACAATTTACCGTACAAATAACTTGCAGCTAATTGTGGATAGTATAGTTTTTTATATTTTTTAGTGTACAAATGTGAAATAATAGTAGAATGCCTTACTGAAAATATATTTTTCTATGATAGTCTTCATAAGTCCTGATTTGAAAATATTGATATTCCTTAAACAGGAATTTACAGTCTTTTTTTTTTTTTTTAAATGTTTAATATTGGGTTTCTGCATTGTAAATATAGGTAAAGTAGTTTTGCAGCCTCTGTGAATGGGTGAGTGTGCATCTGTGTTGCATGTCTGTATATATCGTATTGATTTGTATGTTGATTATTTATGTAGGGGGTTGACTTGGTCGAGCATGAGTCTGTGTGCCTAAATGCTGACGTGTCTGTCAGTACATCAGCATTTACAACTGAATGTACAGTATGCATGCGTGTGCATGTTTACACACAAATACACACATCACATCTACATATGTGTGGTTATAGATGTGGATCAGACATCTATGTATCCCTGCATTATTTTGTGTGTATGAATACATGACGGTGAGTGTGTCTGTTTGAGTTAATCGCTGTCTTCTCTCTCATGGGTCTCAGTCACAGAGCTCTCATCAATATTCTCCAGGCTTTCAGCATGCTGGATGCTGAGGTCAGACAGTGGGATGCTGGGTAATGTAGTCTGCTCAGGGTAGAGCCAGGGCTTGAAGCCAGGGTCGTGTCTCTGCTTCCACTCTGAATATTTCAAACAGGCTTTGCTGAGCTTCTTCATTGCCTAGGCAGAACAAAAAATGTGTTGATTCTTACGATGCTGAGTAACAAAGGAAACAGAGGCAGCGCTTGCTAGAAATAATTTCTGCTTGAACGTGCTACAAGTATTCTTATTATATTTATAGCATGAATTATGAATGATATTTTAAAAAACTCCCTTTAAATCCCAGAAAGAAAATCATTTCTGTATCCATTGCATTGCATTAAAGTCATCAGCATGGATAGTTTGACTAGGATTTGCACATTTTGTTGAGCTTCTATTTTGAGCATAAAGAGATTCTTCATTCCTCCCAGGCTGCTCTCTAGAGAATCTTCACCCTATTTCAACAAATGTGCACATATCTGCTAACAGACAAACAAATACAGCAAACAGTACATTTCTGGAATATGTAGAAGAGAAATTCAACATTTGACATCTTGACACCCACTTTACTCTGCATAACCTTAATGCACAGAGGATTAACACGTCCACAAACACACTCACTGAATCTGCCTTAATCTGCAAATGACTTACGCGAGGGGCAAGGAAGTGGGAGGACTTGTTGACAACCCACTTGGGTAATGAACCTGCAATGAAAGAGAGAGAGGGGCGAAAGCGTGAGACACAAACAACGAGAGAGAATGAATGTGAGTGAGAAAGAGTTAAAGAGGAAGAGGAAGATCGGGAAGATACAAAAGAAAGAAAAGAGAAAAGATAAAGTGGCTTTATCCAGGATCAAAGTGAAGCTTTGTAACCTTCTACTCATTGCAATCACACACTAAAAATGGGTGATTACAGACATTTATAATATCAGCATCAATTTACATATCGGCATCATGCATTGAGATGTCAGTAAAGAAGTCAACTGAAGGAAAAGGGATGAGCAGGGAGAGAGAGAGAGAGAGGTGGATGAGTCCTACATAAGGTATGGTGACGCATGTTGACATGAAGGCAGTGGAATGAATCATTTACAAGAACTCTTACTATGCATTAAGAAACTAGGTGAGTGTGTCTGTGTGTGCGTGTGTTAGTGAATTACCTCTGGGATCTACCTGCGCCATGTATGTAAGGGTACAGTGGTTGGGACCCTGGCTCTGGATCATGTAGCCAGTCTGAAGGGACACAGCTCGCACCATGTCCTTTTTAGGAGGGTATTTCTGTGGGAAAAATGCACACACACACACACACACACACACACACACACACACACACACACACACACGCACACACACATCTTAGTAGGATTATTATCATTATATTCAATGAATGCCACTGCCTTGTTTTCTGCCAAGCGTCCTCGTAAATCTTCTTTCTGGTTGCTCCATATCAAAGTATGTAAGTTTAAATTATTTGTTTTCTAAATTATTTACATACACTCCTAAATTCATGGCTTCTCTAAGATGGAGTTAATGCACACATGCATCGACAAGCTGAGACACTCAGAAATCGATAACAGCTGCAGTATTTTCTAATATTTGCTCTATGTACACACTCTCAGAATCTTCAGCTCTTTGTGACTATCCATCAAATAAATTAGGTCTCCAGGGTAAGCAGAGTGTTTTTCTGTGTTGTGTTCTTAAGCTGCCAGCCAATCAGATTTTCTGCCTCACAATCACCTTTCTAAAGCAAATCCAGTCCACACTAGCCTGTGAATATCACAGCAGCCCATAACTCCACTGTTGGCTCCTTTGAGTGTAAATCTGAGATTATTATTCATGATGATAAAGTGCAGTAGTGGTTAGCCGGCGTTAACTGGGACAGGCACACCGAGGCGCACCTAAGAACTACACAGAGCAGCAGTCAGCTGATGAAGAACTGGTATCCGAGGAGAACATGATATAGCTGCTTTATTGTTTCCATTTGACACACATATTTGTGGTACCTGCACTTCTCTGTTAATAGGTGTAGGAATTTGTGCTGACAAAACAATGACATCTTTTGTGAATTATAAACAGGCTTCTGAGAAATCCGGGACATTATAGTAATTTACTGAGCTAACAGAGAGGGATTTAGTAGAAGGGATTACAGACAATATTAAGTATTAGTCATCAAAGAGGTGTCTACAGTCTACTGTCTGTGTTATCTCCACCACCCCAGGAAACATAATATCTTATACTCATGGATACATAATGATTAGTAGTTAAATGACTCTCTGACTGTTGGTCAGACAAAATAGATGAACACAATGGGGTCTGGTAACTTCTAATTACATTTTTGACATTTTAGATATTCAAAGACTTAATTAACAATAAGAGAAAACAACCAAACTAGTGGCTTTGTGAGGCTGTCTTTAGATTATTTAGGTACCTAAATACTAATGCAGCATGCTAAAATGCTCTACTAGCACGATGTTGCTGAGGAGGTATGAGATTGTTTGCCATGTTTGTTATATTGGGTTACCCAATTAAAATGCTCCCACAACTGTACAACTATGGCTGATGGTAATGTCATCAGGTATTTGCTCAATGTTTATTTGTCCTGCAGCTAGACAACATTTTCTGCTAGTGATAGATACAGGGACCATCAAAGGGCACCACTGATGACTGTACCAATTTTACCATCACCATTTCATAGCTATTAGCATATTTCAGTCTGGACCAGTTTGATGGAGAGATCAGCACTGCAGAACCATTTGTTCAGATCCTTCTTGTCTAGTTACTCTAGTTACTTGGCCAATAATCAACTCTAGGCAGCGTCCTGGTGGTTCTGAACATTTGGGAACACTATAGTTTTAGTAAAAGGATTATACCCTGATTTCACCAAAGATTTATAACATCAGTCTACAGATATTTTCAACTGCAGCTGATTATCAAGAGTGACCTTGGCAAACCACACACACAGAAAACAAAGGCCCACACAGTCTGTTATGTTCATAGCTACTTATTGATGCAGGAATGCGGAAGGCGAGGTCAACAGTCAACAGCTAACCCTCACATGAGACATCTTATCCTTTTGTAAACTTTATATAAGTGAGTAAACTCGCAATGAGAAACGGGAAAGCAGAAAGAGAGAATGAGGGCAGATATACTAGAGGACAGATATAAAAGCAACAGAGGGAAAAAGAGATGTTGGCACAACAAGAGAAATCAGAAAAGACAAGAAAAGCTGAAACTATTCTCTGTTCTCTGTTTACTCATTAGCTGTTGAACAATAATTACTGTTTTGAGAAGTGATTTAAATACATCACTTTATGTGATCATTTGTCTGGTTCCAGGTTTTAAACTGTGAGGGTTAGTTGCTTTTGTTTGAGTTGTTACTGTCAAAATCAGTTGTTGTAGCCCTGTAGGCAGATAATGAGTATCAGCTGTAGCTTTTACACTACAGATGTTTTGCCCTCTTCTAACTGTGCAAGAAATACAGAAACAGAGCCAAAGTACAGGCTGCAATTTCACAATCTGTAAGTCACTTACATGGTTAACAGGTTCTCTAATGAGCTTGTTTTTACATCATGTTTTTCAAAAAGCATGTCTAGACATAGAGTTAGACTCAAAAATATATTCAACTGGGTAAAATTAAGTACAAGCACACAAGGATAATCATTGACATAATGCACTTCTAAGTCCTAACTCAAACAGCTTGTATGATGGTCTACATAAGGGGGTTTTTTTTTATTCTTAATTTTATTTATTTTTTTCATTTTAGATTCACTTTAGACTGTGTATACTGTATTTTGATATTCTTTTTTTTCTGTACAATGCACATTTTCTGCTGCTGTAACATTTGGGTAATTCCCCACTGTGGGACGAATAAATGTTTACCATAAAGTCTAGTCTTCAATTTGTCCACACAAGGAAATAAAGACATGTACGCACACACACTTCCACAAATATGCTTGCATGCAAAGTATGTCTTTGCATGCAACCAAAAATCCTTTATTGGATAAAAATTATTTGTCCTCTCATTCAGTGTGCACTTATTTCAAAATGTTTTGTTTCACAATGATGTGCTTAGTGGAAGGGTCCATGAGCATTGCCCAAGCTAAGCATGTGTAAGCTCTGTGTGTGCATCTGTGTGCGTGTGTGTGTGTGTGTGTGCGTGTGTGTGTGTGTGTGTATACTCACAGCATGTTTGACCGAGTAGTTCAGGATGATATAATCTTTCCCTATTTGCAGCCAAGAGCGAAGTGTGATGACGTCGCGATTCCGGAGAGGTTTTGGGCACTTCCCTGTTAACAAACAAGATTAACCTGATGAACAGAACATTGTAGATCTATTTACACCTGTGTTATACTGTGTATCTGCTTCCCAACACAAAGCCATGCGTGTGTAACATACACGAGTAATAACCAACGTCCGAGTTGACTGTAAGTTTCCCGATATCGAAGGTCTCAATGACGTTTGTGTCCCATTTTTTTCTGTATTCAATGTCATGGAGAACATCGTACATGGTGTCAGCTGAAACGTCCTTACACACCATGCAACACTGAGAGAGAAAAAAGAGAAAAGAGAGTGCGCAATTTTAGTCAAGCATTAACGAAAACATGCACACAGCTAATGCAACTGAATCATGATATTCTTCCATATCTCTGTGGCAAACTATGCAGTAGGATGATTCATTACATTTTAATGAAGACACATCCCATAAACTCAAGGTAAAGTACTGTCTCATTGTTGTAGGGAGCTACAGAGTTTGGTGCTATTCATGTTGAACAAAGTACCAATGGGACAAAACACTAATCCTAGTGAACAGAACAAGCACAAAATTCAACAAGCAGTAAATAAATGAGGATGAAGGGTGCAAATATAAATACTGAGTGATTCTGCATTTACTCACATATCTCAGATATGGCAACGTGTCAGGATTAGACTTGTCAGTGAGAGTCAAAGAGCAGCGAAATGTGTGTCACGGGGAGAGAAACAGACAATTAGGAGAGAACCAATATACCAGCTACTGACCACAGATGAGTCATTACTAGACCTGAGCTCGTAAATGGAAAAGCCATTTGGTAGTTGACAGAGACAGACACATACAGTCTGTCAAGTGTGAAGCGATGACGATCCCTGATCTGAGCAATGGTGGAAGGAGGGGTCCGAATACTACCTTTTAAGAGGACAAATGCGTCCACATGTCCCTTGTTGTTCAAGCTAAATTGAGGCAATACAGTTCAGAAAGAAAACGCTAATGTAGCCGTTATAAATCCATAATTAATGATTTGGAAAAAGTTTTGTGTGTGTCACAGCTTATTAAGGAAACCCCTGAGACTAATTGCCTATGTCAGGTTTGGCACAGTACTTATAGCCCATGTAAAGTGAGGTCTGCAGCCCAAGAGTAAAGCTGTTACTACAGTTACAATATCCAGTGGGAGTTGGTCTGAATAATAACAACAAGGGGAAGGAGAAGACAGAGTCATGTAAACAGAAAAGGACAAAGATAAAAACAAAGAAGGACGGAGTATAGGGGAATGAGAGACATAAAGTCACAGTAAGAGCAAGTGAGAGGTCGACGGAGACAATGACAGAGAAAGATATGGGCCGGGGGTGGTTGTCTGTCCCAGATGACTTTACAACCCATTACAAATCAGACCAGGAGTTTTATGGCTAAATCTGCACCATGTTCCTTAAACTGTGCCCTGAGGGCTTCATTTAAGAAAACGATCACTACGTCCCTCCGCATTTGGCTTTACAGCTGTTTTAACTAGGAAGTTTCCCCTCTGTGTAGAATAACAATAGTTCTACTGAAATGTTTTCTGCCAATCTTTAGCGTAACAGCACAAGATATGCTGGTCATTAAAAATAATTTAATTTAAAGGTATCATTCAGTTATGGGCCTGCTAATGTCTTTAATAATGATCACTGGGCAGTGATACAGCCATTTGAAACAGTAACAAAACATGACTGCAAGCTAAATACTAACACCAGTATGCTAAGATGCTCTGGCAGGTATGTTTTACCACATTTACCATCACACTTTAGTGTGTTAGTATGCACTCATTTGCTAATCTGTGGTGAACTGACCAACTGACAGACAGGCCGGCAGCTCTTCTCTCAAACTTTCACAAAAACTAAGATACAAGTTTTTCCCTGTCCAGTTTATGGATCAAAGGACAGAGGACTTCACATATTACACATAAAGTTTGCTGGTGAAAATGTATGATTTGTCTCCAGATTAAATGACATTACTATCATGGGACCAGATGGTCTATCATCCCACTCAATATCCCAATTTGGTTTATAACCCACTTGTTCAGGAAAGGTTACCTCTGAATCTAAATTGGACGCACTCAATAGTGTTATTGTGTGAACTAGTGGAACAGTATGTGAGAGCTATGTTCACTTGTTGCTGAGCCACTGCAGTTTTTATATACACCTTAGAGTCAAGCTCGGTTTGACAGCGTTTCAAAACAACCACACTCTGATACAAAATGACACTGTTAAGTCATGATTTCAAGGTGGGTGTGTGTGTGTGTGTGTGTGTGTGTGTGAATGTCACACATCATTGCTTTCATGACCACAGTTCCACTTGTATGTATTTTTATATTTACATAAAGGTTTCCAGTGAACCTGATCTGAACCTGATCCCCGTGTCTGTGGCAGGAAGCAGAGAGCTGAGATTCACAACCAGGAACTTCCTGCTCTGAGTTTGGAGTCTGTTGTGATAATCCTATGGTGCAGGTAGTTGCTGCATTGAAAAGTTCTTACAGAGACATGTAATGATCTTTCACCCATTCAACACTTAGCTCGAAAAGAACAAAATAACAGACTTAGTTTGTTTGAACCTAACTACTTTATTAACCCCTTGGGGAAGTTCAGGGCACAGTGAAAGGTGCCTTGCAAGGTGTTGAGGCAACCTAGGGTTAAGACTCTTGTATCTCTTCTCTCAAAATAAAGAGGAGAAACCAGGGATGAAACCACTGATCCTACTGTTAGCGGACAAGCTGCTCTTCCTCCTGACTCAGTCTCCCATAATTGTACTTTGCTATTACTTGTAATTTATATTAGTATTTATTGGACAGTTTCATGTGGTCAGTAATTGCTATAGATTAAATGAGACAATAGAATACACTCAGTGGTCTTTTTATTAGGTACCCTGTTGCAAAAAGGTCTGCCACAAAGTCCAAAGTCTTTCCTGATGCCTATCATGTTCACTCTCTGTTGACACTGTCATACAAGAGTTAATTCAATTATATGTTTTAGGCAGATGTCAGATAACAAAGATGAGTTCATTGAGTGTATTGATGGTTTAAAAGTGATTGGTGATTGTAGAGTCATCTGATACAGCTCTTCCTACACTTCCATCATGCCAATGCACACAACCCACACACACACACCACAGAAAAATTCAATCTAACGTCACCTCTCTGCCACTGCTATGTTCATTTCTTTAGTAAAAGCTTGTTGTTGTTGATTCTGATTCTAATGCATGTCAGTCTATTGAAGACAATAGTTCAAACTTTAACAACTGTTCTGTGATTTCCCAGCAGTGATCCTGCAAGTGTCCGGAGAAGGTTTGTGAGGCACAGAACAGGGATGTGGCTGCAGATGCACATTACAGAGAAACAACAAAGCATATCAACAGAGGTTAGGGTTGGGGTAAAGGGCTGGGGACTGCATTATGTCAGCGAGTGTGTGCGTGTGTGTGTGTGCCTATTGGCAGGACTTGAAGGTCTGAAATAACCAGAGACAATTAAGACTGTTTTGTATTCACAACCAAACTAAAATAAGAGTAGGAGGATCAAGCCAATCTGAATGAAAAGCTGAAAGAGGAGAACTGTAGGAAGCAAAACATTCAGGTTCAGTACAGAATGAAAAATACAGCCGGCCAAGTACACATGTACGTAATTGTATTACATACTAATTCAGTAATCTGGACAGATGAAGCAAGGAGATGGAGATAGAGAGGTGGGTGAGAGGGAGTTCAGAAAAGTAATACAGAGACGGAGGGAGACAAACAGGCAGACAACAACAGTAAGGGTGTTTGTGATTTTGAGTTCATGCGTGTCCATGCTGTGGCCACTTCCCACTCAGAGCACTCAGTAACCTCTGACCCCTACACATGTAATGCACTACACCCACTTCTTCTTCTTCTTCTTCTTCTTCTCTCTTTTATTCCCTGTCTCAGCCACTCTTGTTCTCTCCCTGCAAACTGTCATCTCTCATCACTTGCTCCACTGGCTGTTGAAACATGATTACAGTCGACAATTATAGGGACAGAAAAAGGAAAAATAGAAGGGGACGTGCGTGATTCAGACTCGGGCTTCCCTCTGTGTCAGAATGGGAGAAGGCGAAACCAGGAGACCCCGTGTGTGTATCTGTGTGTGTCAGAGAGGCAGGAGGAGCGGGCAGCCATCTGACAGTTTGTCAACTATTAAAGTAAACAAATCCACCTACACACTAACACACACACACACACACACTGTGCATTGTGTGTCTGACTAATGGTATCATGATGACGATGGTTAGTGTGACTGATTACAGCTGTGATTACACACGTGATAGGAGAGTCATTATTGATGAATATGGCAGTGGCGATGATAACGATGATGCTGAGTCGGATGAAAATTAGAACTAATGATAATGATGATTGCCAGCGTGTTGTTTCTCTCCCTCTCTGATTAGGATACACACGCTTTAGTTTACTGCCATTAACGTTATAGGAAAGAGTAACAAGAAGAGAGAGGAAGAAAGAAAGTGTTAGGTCTCAACTCTCACATTAATCACTTGGCATGCATCAGCAATGATGCATGCTTTTATTTCGTCTATAAATAGAAGAGTATCTGTGGCATCACTAATGTGGTACACACACCTATCAGCACAGCACATACGTACACAGTAAATACCATATTTACTGCAATCCTTTTGTCAACATTCGCAAAACTGACCATGTGTGAGATGGAGAGTTAAGTACAATGCAAAATCAAGCTCCTCTAACTGTCGTATTTACATAAAGGTAAAGTGCCAGTTACAGTGCAGATAGAAGCCCCACCCACAATACAAGTGTCTCTGTTTGCAGAGCTCCTGTGAAGAAATACACCTGTCCTCTTTGGAAAAGCATGTCTACGCAGAACCTTAACCCCTGTGCTCACACACACAAACAAACAAATGGACACACAAACATTATTCCCTGCTTACCTGGATATATACACCTTCAGCATACACAAGTTACAGAGCAGCCTGAGGAATCACACAGGCAAACATGGATGATGTGCACAAACCTGATTGGCCAATTCATTACACTATCAGACACACAAACAGCCGGCCTCGCCAGTACAAAGATACTGATGGGGGTTGGGGTGTGGGGGGTTAAAAAAAAACTCTGCTGATGTGGCCCCTGCATGTGAAGATAACACCCCTAAGCACAAACACCAATTTATTCAACAAAGTAAACACCTGGTAGCTTGGTCACACTCCTCAAACCCGGATACACCAGCAGGAAAGCACACACACACACACACACACACACACACACACACACACACACACACACACACAGGAGAATGTGTTTAATTCTTGTCTACACATGAGAATACATTGTTTGGTGAAATCAGTAAGATTGAATTTCCACACAGTACATTTGAGGCTGAGCAGAGACTTTAGTGTACACTGGCAAAGTGACCTGCAGATATGGTTTTTTCAACTTCTTGATCTCTGATAACAATTTCCAGGAGGCTGTGGGTGTCGAATGCTAATGGATTTTGCATACAAGAGATCCCACTGACACTGTTATTATTACTTTGTTTACCCCTTATTGAAGTATTTATATGTATCTAAAATGGAAATGTTTTTTTGACGTGTTTATCTATAAAAGAAAAGGGTGAGACAGGACACTGAATAATGAAGTTATCAGGCGCGCTGTGTTTTATGATTTTTAAATTATTCATTATTAATGACTGGGACAAAATATAACGTTCACATCAACTCCCTAGACAAACAGTCACACTTGTGACAAACTGCCATGACCACTATTTGACTAGATAACAAAGTTTACCTATCAAGTATTTTCACATGCCTGTCACGTTACTACCTTAACTAAACAATGACCAGGAAGTGATGTGCTTTTGATCACCTTTGTGTTGCTAATATCCAACTGTAAACTAGTTCAATGCAGAGAGAAGAATAAGAAACAGTGAATAAAATATATATATATATATATATTTATATTTCAATTAACTCTGTGTGGTGACTTCTTTAATGACTATTAGGTCGACAGTTCTATTGTTTGCTACAGTACAGGATGTGCTTTTGTTCATTCCCTGAGCTTTAAATGAAGGACAAGCTGTATGCAAATCTATTTCCACAAATGTCAAGGCAAGCTGACATAATATACTTCACATTACCTAATATAATGTTGAGCAGTAACTTGGTTTCAATGGATGAGATCTGTGAAGTACTGAATGTACCTCCTGAGGCTGACCTGTGCTCTCACTTCTCTTTAGTATAAATTCCCAGTCTACCACTAAACATTTAATGACTCGAACATCATGAGTCCACTAATCAGTGATTTAAAAGAAAACACATTTCCTGCTAAAGGCTTTGAAGGTTTCACCGTTACCATCGTGGGACATCTTCTTCCAGTGTGTTTATGTGCTTTCACTTGGGCAAAATATAAATTGTCTGATCATCAGAACTGTTGTGTGGTTGGTTGGAGAAGCCTCTGCAGCTACAATAGGAGCATGCAGCAGAAAGCAGTGGTTAAAGCGAGTCAGCAGTTTGAGTCATATGGGAATTTAGAAAACACTCTCCTGCCAACTGGATCATACAGTGGGTTCAATCTATCCCTTTGTGTTTCTGCTGCACATGACTATGTCCTCATTACTTTCTATTATTCTTATCAATCACTCATTGCATTTTTTTTTTATATGTTTATACATATATATGTTTAACTTGCACTATAGTTGGACATGTCTGATACCTGTAAGCAGTCTCACCTTAATTTTGTGGACTGACTTCCCTTCCTCCAGACCCTGGCTCCACACCGCGATGTTCCCCTTGTTGTAGGTTAAACTCCAGCCTTCCTCGCACAAACACTCCGCCTTGAAGCTGGCGAACGCCCGGTCGTCCGGGATGGTCACACTCTGTCCAGACATGGCTCCTTACCGGGGAGATGGGAGAAGAGAAGGGGGTCCGGGGGAGACACGATGAGCCGGGCAAAGCAAAGGAAAACGCGAGAGACCAGCCACTCTTATCCTTCTCTTCAGTGGGGAATAACTTGTCTAATTCAATTTCCTCCTTGAAAAGACGCTTTTGTGGGCTGCACCGCGTCTTGTGATGATCCGTGTGCGCGCTCGGGGAGGTGCAACAAACGCAGCGGTGTGAGCGCAGCGTCGCACAGGTGAGAGCAAACAAAAAAAATAAAAAAAATAAAAAAACGAGGCAAGAGAAGTGTAAGAGGCGAATTAAATGCGCCTCACAAATGGTCACGGTGGGTGAATAAGTTTCTTCAGTAGCCCTCACTAACAGCCGCTCTCCAGACAAACCATATGGTTCCGCAGCTCCGTTTCTCTCTCTCTCTCTCTCTCTCTTATCTCGTCTCTCTCTCTCTGTGGGGATCTTCCGTGAGCTTTGTAATCATTTGCAGCAGCTCTCCATCGCTGCGTTGCCGCTGTGGCAGGTGGTGGAGGGGATGCGGTGAGAAATAAGAGGAAGAGGAGGAGGAGGAGGAGGTGGGGGGGGGGGGGGGGGAGGAGAAGTCAGGCAGAACGGACCACAGCGACGCAGCGACGTCTACAGTGGACACGCCCCCCCCCCGTGCTGCCTTCAGGTGCTCCCCGTGAAACACTCAGCTCTACCTTGAGGATATTTTAACATGAGCCCGTGTTGGTAAGGTTTCAGACGAATGAGAACTTGAAATAAGCCTGATTTAATCAATGTAGTAGCCTAATTATTATTTGTTTTTCTTTTTGAAATACGTGAGCTCACTGTACTGGTACTCCGGCTTCCTCCCACAGGCCAAAAACATTCAGATCAAGTTAATTGGTGACTTTGTTTTGTCTGTTTCAACTTCTAAGCTAGGTGATAGACTGTGGACCTTCCGAGCAGATTTATACACCTCAATATTCAGTCAACACCTGTGTGCTGATATCCACCATTTGTACTTGAACACATCCTGCGCCGCACTCGCACCTTTTTATGAAGTTAGTTCACGGAGCAGCGGGAGCGCGCCTGACTCCTGTTGGCTGACGTGTAAAGGATTTGTGAGTCTTCAGCTGATTTCTGTCATTTACAGCAAATAAAACGAAGCATCTCAGTTCCACATAACTGAACATGTTCACATGTGTCACTGTGGACCCTGTCTGTATCACTCACACTGTCAGTTGTGTCATTTTCTCTTCCAGGTGTCTCCCTCCTCTCCTCTTGAAGCCCATTATCGGCCTCTTTCCCTCAGTTTGATCTGTGGGTGTTCTCACGAATTCTTAAAGTCCAAATTATGTGCAGTGCACTTTTGCTTTCTTTCATTTCATTCATTTCTTTTCATATATTAAAGCCCATGTTCGTGTTAGGATATTAAACCCATGCACATGCATTTTGTGTTGTTTGGCACTTATTATAACCCCACTGAACATCTGAAGATAACCACCTAGCTCTGCACTGTCTTGTCTTTGTTGTGGTCACCTGTTAACCATACATCACTGTACCATCACAGATTGGCTTTGTCAGTTATGTGTGACTCCTTTCTGCACACAGCTTTCTGGTTACTGCAACTGCTTTTTCAACCTTTACTCTAAATCCACTGCTTTGCAGTGACTTTGTCTGTGAATAAAAACACCCAGGTTTTCTATTAACGACCTTGACTAACATTGAGCTTCTGATACAGGCAACTGCATGAACAGATTATAAAACAGCAGGTTGCCAGGCAGACAAGTAAAAGGCCCCCCACAATTTCTAAATGTGCAAGACCCCCAGACCTAAACCATAAAGCTATGTCATGTGGGGTTTTGTATCTCTTTATGGCCATTCTGTTGAATGAAATGAAACTATGAACTATGAAACTATCATTTCAATGAACGTAAATTTGCCAGCTGGTTTATCCAGTATTTATATGACTACTTTAGGTAAAACGTGCAGTCAAGCTACTGTACAGTCATGCAACATAACTATAAAGTGCACAGACCTTTTTCATGACATGCCATAACAGCAAATGCACATAATAGTCATTTACACCTGCAATCTGTGTGGATGAGCCACTTTCAGTGTTCTGTAACACACATGGTGGCTCCGTCACTTACATAATCAGCGTTACCTGTTTATTAGGGTGTATTTGTGAGTGAATAGTGCAATATCAGCATCACATAATATCATTGTCGTTATTAGTGATAATGAGTCTAAATGCTTTAGAAGCACATATGGACCTTAACATATTGAAAGGTCAAGGAGGATAATGGTTGTATTGTCGACTGCACACAATGACAAACCCTAACCCACACTGGAGGAGTTCTATGAGACAGCTGGTAAAGGTGCCAGTGGATTTGTGAAGGCAGAGCATGATGTCCTCTATGATTCATGCCTGGCAAGGCACAGTGGGCCTTCTGCCAGCACACAATATATCTACCTTGTATATTTCAAATGCTTCTGCTTAAATTGTATTTTCTGTCACAACAAAATAGTACATGCAGCTAACTTAAATGTTTCCTTTATTATACTTTCTGTAGAAATAACCTCCTCGATGCAAGTAGCCTGTATGGAATTGTGAAAAGAAACAACACCTAATAGCTGTCCAACCCATCCTGAATATATAATTAAATGGTCATTCTTTCCTTAAATGATATATCGTTGTCTTGTTTTAAAAAGAATACAGTACAAACATTTCAACAGGGCATAAAAACATCACCCTAAGGAAGCAAGATGCTCTCGGAAGACAGGCAGATAAATTACTATCAGGCATATCAAGCTGCATTTCTTGTGCAGGAAGTTCCTCTCTACTTTGAGATATAGGCACAGCCCTGCTTTGGCAGACCATTTTTTCTTCCTGATACAAGAATCATTTAACACGTATCAAGTTCATTGGATTTTCTTTTCACAATAAAGCAGATCAATTACAAACGCAATTGCCATTGCAAGATAAAGGTGTTCACAGTGAAGAGAAAAGCAGCAGGGGATTCAACAAATGTAAACAGACTTAAGAGGTACACAGAAATTAACAAACCATCTATACTTCTTTATAATGTTATTCTATAGTAATAAAAGAAGGAGATGGACAGACACATACACACACACATATTTGAAACATTTCAGTGGGATGACGGGACTGAGCATCAGTGGTTTACGTTTTAACAGGAAAAAGAAGCAGATGAGAATTAGCTGACAGGGACAATTATGGTTGCCCTGCACCAGTCTATCCCAGTTTGAGAACACTGTGTTGAAAAATGTAGGGACGATTACAAGCAAAACTTTTATATTTTAAGTTATGTTGTGTAATTATGATAATGATTAGGGTTCATTCACAGTTGTATATGCAGTTCTCTGCCTAAAAGGTAATGAGTAAATGTTTTCCAGCTGTTCTAAAAATGACCCTATATCTGAAACTAATTACAGTAATTAAAGCGCCCTCAGATGATGACACTTGGCTGCAATGACGCTTGTTCCCCAGGCACAGACACAACAGCACGACGCTCTGACGCCATCTGGCGGCCGTGACGCAATAGAAAATACTATGTTGTGACAAAACAACAGCTTGTGTCATCACATTTTTTGTCACGATCATAGTGCGAATACAAAGCGGGTGCAAACAAAAAACAAACAAACAAAAAAACATAAGAACAACTTTGTCCAGATGTAGGAACACAGAAACAAAACTACTGCTGAATTTGAAATTAAAGAGCACTGATAGATGTGAAGGTACAGTTCCTATTTTAAGACAGCTATTTTAAATCGTACCAGTGAATCAAACTAGGGAAATAGCAGTGACAGCAGCGGTGGATGGGTTAACTCAGGCAAAAAGCATTTAAATCCCCTGTATCCGTAAAACATATCAACAGCGAACATGTGTGAACCCAAACACCATCAGCCTCATTAAAAAAAAAGAGGAGATTCCTAAAGAGTTAAGTGATTTAAGTGAACACATAAGTATGTAATGGATAATAAACTTCAACATGCTGCCTTACGCAGACGTTTCCAGGAAAACGACAGCTCCCAGAATGCACCGCGAGTTCTAGTGACATCCACGTTGTGATGAGGTGAAGCGGTTGTTTTCGTCCCCCTGGTTGAGAGCAGATGCTCGTATGTTGAGCTGTAACTGCTGACACCTCGGGATTAACGCCGTGTTCCCGGTCTGCAGAGTGTCCCTGTCCGTCCGGAACCACTGTCAGACTGAGGGCTGCATTCCCCGCTTCGTTTTCGGTGACTTTGTCGCCATGTTATCATCCGTTCCCACCAGGCTAATTGCGCGAAGGTCGCGCAGCCTGTCACCGTGCGCCCGCGTCCTCCAGACCGGTGCACCCGGGGCCGCACGCCAGAGCATCCGCGACACACCGGCAGAGGCTAACCGCAACCCCATCGTGTCCACCTCCCGGGTCTCCAGAAGAGGGATCTTGGCGGAGGACACTGCGAGTGCTAGTGCGACCCCGTCGGTGCAGTACCACCACCTCGCCCCTAGATGGCTGTCCAGTCTGGAGAACCGCCGCAGCTCCTGGGCGGCGCTGGCCAGCAGGGGGCGCAGCACCAAGCAGTACTGGGAGGAGAGCAGCAGAGAGGAGGAGCGGGGCCCAGGTGGAGGAGCCGGCCGGGCAGCAGTGGCCTCTGCCGGCGTGCTGTCTGCTGCAGCCGTGGCCTTCTGCCTGAAGAAAGACTCTGATAACAAAGGTAAACATAATATTAAATATAATAAAATAATAGTTTCGTTGTGTATCTATAGTCCTGCACAAACACACTTCATGTGATGTATCTGAGTATTTTTGTGGTCAACAAAGTTTTAAAAAAATGAGTGAATCAATTCAATTAGCACATCGGTGCTATAATAATGTGTACTTAATCAGCTGTATTCTTATTTGGTAATGTTTTTCTGTTTTGTGTTTTTGAATAACAAGGTGATGCTCTTCTGGAGGCAGCGAGGACCAGTAACTGTCAGGATGTGGCCAGGTATTTTATCTATTTTAGTTTTATACACACTCATATTTCCTAATGAGTCATTTCACAGACCTGGAGACGTTGCATATTCACATAGCATGGAGGCATCATCCATTCTGTCTTTCATTAATCTTTCATCAATCTGGAAAACCTCACATCCTTGTATAAAGGCCCAGATTGCCTGCTAAGACCTGCTGCCAGAATAGCTGGGATCATCTGCAGCTCAGTTGCATCACATGTAGTTGTAGTTCTGCCAGTAAACACCAGATGGAAGAAGAGGACCACCTGTGCCTGTGTGTGTCAGTATAGGGGGTGTTTTTACAACAATTTCTGTCACTTTGCATTACCGTCATTCATCTTTTGTAATTCACTTCACAAATTAACATAAACATATGCTCTGAGTTCGATCCTTAATTTTAACAAAATCCCTTACAACTTCCCTGCACACTCACCGTCAGCCAGAATATGTATGCCACATGAGTGAAGGTGTGTGTGTGTGTGTGCGTGTGTGTGTGTGTGTGTGAGAGAGAGAGAGAGATAGAGAGAGAAAAGCACTTTACCAAGCCTGTAGTACTTCTTAGCTCCATCTGTCTTGCTGATAATATCACATTACAAAACCAGAGTGCAGGAGAAGGGGGCTGACATAGTTACAGTATGCACACTCAGATATATGCACCACCTCATCAACCTGAACCTAGTAGTGAAAATCTTTTTGTGACAGCAAAGCACTAAAAACACAGTTGGATACGTTCAGTAAATACATGTTTGTGGCTGAATTCCCTGTAGGTCATACTGCTCAACACTGGGAAGAAATCTGATTAATGTGTACATCTACTTTCAGTGTGTTAAATGGGTGATTGCTGTGTCCTCTTGGTGCTGTTGGCTATGGGTATCCAAATTTATGTATCTGAGTGTGCGCGTTCGTGTGTTTATCCATGTGTGTCCAGTCGCTGGCTTGAGTTACCTGCGCTTGTATGGCAGATGGTGTAGGTGAGAGTGCAGCGACACCACCAGTCAGCAGGTCACAGATGTGTTAAGTGTTTTGGTTGAATTTACAGTCTAAAGTGGTAGAGTGTCTGCTGAGAGGTAGCGAAGAGAATAGAGGTGTTATTTTCATGCAGTCTTTACATAGGATATTGTGCGGTGAAAGGTTTTATGATGTTGAGTTAGCATCACAGGGAGCATATTACAGGATGGGCCTTGTGTGTTATGATCCCTGCTGTTCAGTACTTTTTAGATCTGAAAACATTTTTTAATAGCTGTTAGTGTTTCCCTTTGCACTGTTGTTACTCCTGTGTTATTTTCTAGTGGTAGACAGCACTGCCTGGACAGTGTTAAAGTTTCACTCTGTTTAAGATTAGAAACCAAACTAAACTACAATCGACTAAAGCCGATTCCCTTCCAATTCTGCCATGTGCTTCTTTTGTTACTTGTAGAAGCTCTGACTTTCCTCTTGTAAAATGAAAGCTTTGACATAGCTGAAATCAGCACAGCACTCTGTGTTCAAACTGATACCACATGTAGCCCAGGCAGTGAAAACAGAGAGCGTTAGAGCTGAGTGGAGACTAGACAGAGGACTCTATGTTGACTGTAAACACACTCTCTGTCTGCCTGCTCAGCATGGGAGACGACAGACCGATCACTTACACACACACACACTTCAGACTGTGTCACTCCAGTACTTGATGTCATGCCCTCAGGCAGAAAACTCACCACACATCTGGCTTGTGCACTTAGACACATTAACTGGTCAAGGAGTAAGTGTGTGACTTAAATTGAAGACAAAGACGTTATCATGTAGCACAAGCAGCTGGCCGGCCAGATCTCTCCTTTTAAGTGTGAACAAATATTGGAACATCTTTATAACATATAGCAACACGGTGATGCCAAAGTCAAAATATAACCACTTTCTGTTTATCCCTTCTCATCAGGCTGTTAAAAGAGGGAGTGGACCCAAATCATCGCCACCGCCTCGGTTGGACCGCTCTCATGGTGGCTGCCATGAATCGACAGCACAGGTCTGTGCGCTAAACTCACAGAACACATCATGTTTTACCGTTGTTCTGGTGAACAAAACAGAAACTCAGTGTTTGGGGATCATGCAGCTGTCTGCATGAGTTACTGTGTGAGCATATGTCATGTCCCAGCTCCGCTTGTTACAGTAGGTCTTCAGAAGTGCAAAGTGCGGATTTCAGACCGACAGACGGTCTTTACCCATTCCCCCATCTCTCTGTCCGACAAATTAAATTAGCCTCCTGGACCCCAGAACACACACACCAACACAGAGAGGGGCAGAGGTTAAGGCCAGGCCAAATCCAATTTAACAGGCTTTTTTTTTTTTTTTCCATCGGGACTGTGTGGTCACTTTTTTGTGTAAGGGCCCCATGAGCCTGTGAGAATATGAAAATACCTTAAAATGAGCCTATTGAAATAAAAAGAACAGAGGGGGACTTCAGTGCTATAGAAGAAGCAGAAATGTTTATCGTGTGTATCATTGATGGTGATTTCAGAATTTAGAATGATTTTCTACCTGTTTCTATCAACGTGGTTTAAATAAATTTTATTTGCATTTTTTAGTGTCTAAGCAGCTAATCAACACAATCAGAAGAAAGTCAACTGACAGCTGTCTGCTGAGCTCTCAGATATTTTTATGAGCATTATACCTTTCAGTTTTCTGAGATTTTTATCTTAGGGACTTAATTAATAAATCATAAAAAGGATTTTAAGATTAATAAAGTGAAAACTCACTCCCAGAGGCAAATATGAACATATGCTTTGATAATTTAAGCACATGGTGATGTCTTAGCTGCAATATCTTTGGTTGTGTGTATGTTTGGTTGTATGTTTGTGTATGTGTGCCGTTGCACTGCACTGTTCTGTGTGTGTGTGTGTGTGTGTGTGTGTGTGTGTGTGTGTGTTATGAGTGTTATAACTCAGCGAGGCAGTGACACTCCTCTGTGTTTAATCCCGACTTCCAACCCCCTAGTGAGCCGTCACTGCTGCAGGGAAGACAGAACATCAGCTCACACACATCACTCACACATCTCTGTCTTACACACACACACACACACACACACACACACACAGACAAGCAGAGTTTATACCAAATATCTTACAGGCCAACTGCCTATTACTCAGCCACACACAACTTTATTTGCAGCCGTTAAGTGAAAACACAGAGAACATCAGTCATGAACAAGCTTTAGCCTGTAGCTAGAACGTCAGCGAGGATCTTATTGTTGAATTCGTCTCGCCCTCCCTCACTGTGTTTATATTTCCATGGTCCAAAAGTGATAACTGTGTTTTTAAGAGAGAGAAGAATTCATCCCGTTTCAGTGGAAACTGCAGTAGGTATGGAGGTAGATGTGGCGTTCAGCAGGCAGCCTTGCCTGTGTTTAAGGCTTGAGGTGCAATGGTTATGAGTCAAGAATCAAGGGTGGAGCAGAGGGATGTGAAGAATCAAGGGTGAGACATTGGGGGGGCGTGTGTTTGCTTAGCTTTGATGTAGGGCTAAATCAGGGAGGCGCAGGGCCTGGCCCACTGTTTGCACTCTTTAACACACAATACCCATCTCCAATTCTCTTTCTCTCCCTCCATTCCTCCCTCGCTGCATTCACGTGCACAATGAGCGCTCAGCCGAGTGAAACGCCTGTTGACCATTCCGACCTGTCGGCCGAGTGACTCGATGGCGAGGGGGGGGGGCGAAACGAAGGGGAAGCGAAGGGATAATGGAATGAGAGGCTGAATGGCTTGTTGGGAAACAGAGAGGCAGAGAATAGTTTAGCAGCGTAGAGAGAGTGATGTGGAGTGGGATTATGGGTTGGGGACTGGGATTAGCTGGATATTGAACACCAGTGGAAATCACCAGAGAGCTTCCAGTGAAATATTACCATCACTTGGTCACAATACAACACTACTGGGATGTTAAGCAGCCTGGTTTAGTGACAGAATACGTTACCGTACATGGGATATCATATTTTCTTGCATTTACTCCGATCAACACAGATAAATTGAAATAAACAAAAAGGGAAGTCAACCTGTCCTCGTGGTATCTATCTGATCAACACCAGGTGAGGTGGGGGTCAGGTGAAGTCCAGCATCTGGGCCAGGTGGTCAGAGACATGGATGGTCAGTTCCATTCAGGTGTCTATAACTGCACAAAGGAGACGGAAGTGTCTCTTTCCTGTCTTCCCTTAAGGGCAGGATAAGAAACTAACACCAGTCACCTGCCAGCAGCCGAGCTAGAGGTTGAGTCTACCAGCCTCAGAGTTAGTGTGTTTATTGATGAGTGACCCCAAGTTTTTGGGATAAAAGAAGAACAGTGTAGCATCCTTCATCTAGGGGTTAAAATATTTCCAACAGGTCTAATGTCCAGTTCCCTTGAGCAACACCCTGACTCCCTCTGAGCTCCAGTGGTGCATTAAATCATATCATCTAGTTAAAAGACTAAATACATGAATATACTTGTTAATAAATACAACAAGATGTTTCTTATGTCTTGTTGAAATCTTTACAAGACGTCTATAATGTTACCTTTTGCTCCATTCATTTAAAATGGGGGTTTAACCTTATTAACCTCTACATGCCTTTAGTTTGGCCTCAAATTAGTGTCTGATAGTCTCTTCCAACATGTCTTAAATAAAGTTAAACACTTGATCATCAGTTGATTAGTAAAACTATAAAGTGTTTTGTAAAGCTCATTAGTTTTTGCACTATACTGTGTAATTAAATCTTTCTCTTTTATCTTTTTAGCTGCACTTCCCTTCTTTCATCCATGCCTCCTTCTTCTCCTCCTCCTCTCTGCAGTTTTGCTCTTTTTATCCCATCGTGTTTGCCTTCCTGATGCCATTAACCCTTTTCAGACCCATCTAATTTCTCCACAGAGCCCTGCCCAGCCTCGTGTGACCAGCCACAGTTTGCGTGCGTCTGTATGTGTCTCGGAGAGATGCATCGACGTGTTTGTAGATGTGCTTGCAGGGGTGAGAGGAGAGCCCTCTGTGGGTCACAGCCCCCCTTCCACCCCAGTCACAGTGATACAGTAACAAAGGAGACCCCCACTTCCCAATAGTCCTTTATAGCCCCTCAGCAAGGTCAGAGACAAAGACCTGGCCAGGCTGTTCTCAGCTTCCCACAGGAACGTACCTCTTCTGTGGTGATGACTCAAAATATAATGTGTAGCAATGGAAGCAAAGGGAAATTTCTCATTTCTCAACAGTTCTCCCTGTTTTAATTATCTATTGATAGTTTTATAAAGTAAAACTGTATATTATAAAGTATACATTTCCATTTTCTATCACATCTCTGGGTTTAGATTGTCAGGAAGAAACTCAAGCAGTTGGCTTCTAGGAAATTACAGTGGGCATTTTTTATATCTCTATTGTAGAGATAAATTAAATGCTTAAAAATGTGAAATGTGTCTTTAATTAAGAAAAACTCCATCTTTTATTCAATTTAGCGAAACACATTTTTTTTATTGTGTTTGACGTTTCAGTGTCTTCTGATTTATCTCTTCTGATTTCCACCCTAACCCTGAAACCAGAACTTTGCAGTAACAGGTGAACAAGTTGTAAAATGTCTCACCTTCACTTGTGATATCAGAGCTGACAGTTGATCATTTCGTCTGCCTAATTTATAAGAGCACAGGCCCTCCCAGTGGGAGGCTGTAGCCTGTTATATGGTCAAGTGTAGTTGCTCTCGAAAAGCAGTCCACCTCATCCCCTTATGAATAACCATTTTGCTCCATTTAAGCCCTTTCAGGCCTCTGCCATAACCATTTAGCTGAAAATGATCCATCACTCCCGTCCAGGCCACATTACATAGTCACAAGTTTAATGACGGCCAGCAGCGTACTGGCAGGGTTCAGGTTTCGGCCATCGCCCTTGTTCTCTCTCCTAGTCGGCGTAGTGTGTTTGTGCATATTCATGTGCTTGTCTGTGTCTCAATGTCAAAGCCGTTGCGTCTGTTGTTGGTGGTAAATGTTACGTGTGTTCTGTAGACAGAGAGACGGTACCTAGAATGTCCGTTGGGTCACACTGAGTGGTGTTGCCGAGGTTCTCGTGTTTGTTCTAAAAGGCAGTACGCTCCAATGAAAGACTACACACACAGACCCCCCAACAGCGCCGGAAACAGACCCGACCCTTGCCCCTTCACTACACACATATGTACATGTGACAGAGCAGGCAAGTGTGTAGTAAAGGAGAAAAGCAGCCATTGGAGTTTAGTCACCATAACGAGACAGACTAGAAATGGAAGTGAAGCAGGTGAAAGAGGGGTGATCAATAGAGACAACAGATATTTGCACCTACGTGTGTGTGTGTGTGTGTGTGTGTGTGTGTGTGTGTGTGTGTGTGTGTGTGTGTGTGTGTGTGTGTGTGTGTGTTTATTTTTTTCTTAACCTTTTGTTGAAGATTTGCCCCAGTTCTAAATCCAGTTAGTGTCCTGCTTTACTAATGGTGGTCACAGATGACAAATATGCTGACATGGGTTTAAGGTAAACCTGCACCAGTGTGAATTTTCAGGACAGATTATTAGATCAGGATTCTCTTCCAAATGGAAGAAATCATTAAATCCTAACATTTTAACTGCTTCTTACCCCACTAGCATGTCTGTAAAGCAAGTGACAAGCATGTAAAGGCTAGATCACCTGGCCAGTAATTCATCAGGCATCCATTCCCAATAAAATGTCATTATTTCTAAAGGGATCCTCATCCAGCTTCCACAAAGTGGGCGCTATTTGTCTTCCTGGCCTCCACTGAAACGGCACATACACAAACAGTTTAATCAATAAGAGAAGATCAGATATGGGATTATTGCATATATATAGGGGTGTGTGTGTGTGTGTGTGTGTGTGTGTGTGTGTGTGTGTGTGTGTGTGTGTGTGTGTGTGTGTGTGTGTGTGTGTGTGTGTGTGTGCATGCGTGTGTTCATATTTTGTTTCTTATTATTTCCTCAGTGTGCTGAAGACTCTGCTTGAAAATGGTGCTGACCCAAATGCTGGAGATCACTTCAACAATGTTTATGACACCTCTCGGGAGAAAGGCATCCACTCACTGGAAGGTAAAAGTGCTCTGTGTGTGGGCGTGGGTGTGTGTGGTTGCTATATTACACATATGAATCCTCAGTGTAGAACTAGATATTATGAGACATTATAATTTGCATAATGATTTGCATATATGTACATGTTTCATTTCTTGTGTGTTATTTGTTTTATACGCTCTGTGACAGATAGTGTGTGTGTTTTATTTGTTTTTCTTGTGAGCTGCACACTCAGTCTCTCTCTCTCACACACACACACACACACACACAAACGCAGAGTCTGTGTTGGGTTTCTGCAGACATATTTATATGGGATATGTATATTGCAGACATTTATATGGCTGTCAGGTTTGGGTCCACGTGGGGCCAGCGCAGCGTGGGGAAGCGTTTCCCAGACGCACGCTGATGGATGGGCTAGGGGGGCCTGTGCGACGCTTTATTGGGTTAGCTATGATTATCCCGCCCTGTCTCTCTCTCTCTTTCTCCCACACACACAGACACTGCAGACTGTCAGAGAGAAAGAGAAAAAGAGTCAGACGGATGGATAGAGGGAGGAAAGACTGATGAGGGAAGGAGGAAAAAAGGGAAGCAGAAAGCAAGGGGTAAGGGAAGAAGGTAGGGAGCAGCAGTGGATAGAGTGAAGCAGAGGTTAAAGATGGAGGAGAAGGAAGGAGATGCGAAGGTTTGGAGGGGCTGATACAGGGAGGGAGCGAATGAAGGAAATGGGTGGGCTGATGAGGGAGGGAGAGGAGAGGAAGTCAGGAAATGGATGAGACAAAGTTATTGGGATAGTGGGAGGGAGGAGGGAGGGAAGAGGGTGCAAGTGATGAAAGGAAATGATGGATACAGAGGAGAAGAGGAAGGAGGTGGAAAAATAAAAATGGATGATGAAGGAGTGGCATGAGATGAGAGCTCTTATGAAAAAGAGATGTAAGGAGAGAATGATAGACTGTCTCTATTATAAGTGAGGAGCACAGGAAAGGAGACCCTAAAACACGACGCCCATTACTCCGATCGTGTTGGACAGTCGAGCTTAAATCTGTGAAAACTCTTAGAAAGCTGGAAACAGGAAAGACAATTTTGTAGTGTGTTGTTTTATGATTGTCACACTTTCTGGAGCCTTCGCGTCGACTGAGAATAGATTAAAGAAAATTCTTCTGGATTCAGGCTGTTATTTGTTTTTTCATTATCATAATTTTCCTCTGCTCCGGGGAGTGTAATGTTTGCTTCTCAGATTGCAGTCGTGCCAGTGGTGTCTTGTTTCTGTCTTTGAGAAATTGGTGTATTTTCTCAATTTTTAATCCAAACTTACTAAAACCTGCTCTCTCGCTGTCATTTAACAAATTTCATATAAACCTCACTCATGAATCGTGTTCCCAGCAGCCCTTTTATTGCCTTTTCTGGTCAGTGCATGTTCCAATAAAGAAAATACAGTACTCTCAATACTCTCATCTCTTTTGTATCTCTTCTTGGGTACTCCGTTCTGCAGTCCTTGTTTCCAGGGAGGATGAATTCAGCAGCAGGCTCAGCAGCAGGGCAGGTTTCCGTGGCTGCACTGCACTTCATTACGCCACCCTGGCTGATGACCCGCACACTGTCCGCATGCTGCTGGAGGCTGGTACGCTGTGCACCCCACCACCCAATCATATCACCTAATCCCATCATACTGCACTTTGGAGTCTATAGGAACCTCTAAGGGTAAAGGGTAAATGTAAACTAGTTTCTGGATAGCAACGTTACATTTTTACATCGTGGTCAAACAAGCTGAGGCTCTAACGTGGCTCCTTTTTCTGCTTTTCTTTGTCCTGACCAGATGTTATTGGGTTGATTTTTTTTTTTTCCCCATCCCTCCTCTACGCACTGTCTCAGCTAAACCAGGGTGTGTTATCATTATTGTAAGGCTCTGTACAGCTCCATCTATTTTTAATATCAAGGATTTTAATATATATTGTTATTGGACATGTCAGTGATCAGGTTTTGTTTCATTTTTAACTCATTTTACATTTTACTCAGTGAAGTATAGAAGTAAAAATCAAGTCTCTACTACATCAACTGTGGTATTTTGAACATCCTCTGAAGTCTTATTGTACTTTAGACTGCTGTGACACACCAAGCCAACAACAGAATTAGAGATTACTAGACCAACTCTTGCCATGTCACTTTCATCTGGTCCAAAAAGTGTCACTAGAAAATATCAGTTTGTACCAGCAGGTGGCGGTATTCTGGAGTCATTAATGTAAAAGAGAAAATGAAAGCTTAAACTTTAGCTAAGTAAACTGTAAACTAAACAGCACTTAGCAGCATTTACTTACAGTTTTTACAACAGTCTTGCACATCACAGACAGTTTGTTAAGAATACATTGAGAACATGTCTTACAAGAAGTTGGAAACAGCACTGGGGTCTATTTCTCCTCAACTGACTGTCCTATCGGTGTGTTACATCCCGTACATCCTACTTTTATGCGATAACTTTGCTCCTCACGCATAACATTTATGGATTTCAGGAAGTAAACAACTTATTTAAGCACAGAAATTATTACTTAAGGAGTAGCAGCCGTACCCCAACACAGGCCTCATTTTGCTCTGTCTTTAGAGCTAAAGGCAAAATTGCCTCCATCAGCTTTACAAAAGCTTTCCATGTATCATCATCTTAACGCTCCTACCCCCGAGTCATATAAACAGTATTACAAAGCTCATTTGAAATTGATCACTTGTTCATACCCCCTCTCAATTCACCCCCATTACACTCGCACCTGTCGTTGACTCAGCACCACCAGCGCACTCGCACTCACAGACCCTCGGGGCAGAATATCCCCCTCAGTTTCCAGGCGAGGAGCCCTTAAACAAACTAGGCCTAGTTGAACTATGACCTCCGCACAGAACATGCCCTTGGGGTAACTCTGCAACTACAGGATATGTGTGAGTCAATGTGTGTGTGTGTGTGTGTATCTTTGTGCCTCCATTTTATTAATTAAAACCCATATATGCTCATGTCTGCACTTATCCCTCTGATATGCTTCTGCTCTGTACACGTGTTTTTGAATCTTAACACGGGCGACATTGTAGTTGTTGCTTTTTAGGCTGATGGATTTTTAAATAGAAAACCATTCACTTTTTGGCTCAACCATCACTATACAGACACTGAAACACACACACCAGCTAGTATTAATGTCTTGTTTATATTTATGATGGATGGTGCATCCAAAGACGTGTCTGTCTGTCTCTCCTGTCCCACCCCTGTATATGTAAGCACTCTGTACACTTAAACAAATCACCTCGTCTAACTCGATCAGATGTTCTGCAGACGCATTTTTGAATTAAAAAGGTAAGAAATTTCACAAAGCAGGGACATTTGTTTTAAGATGATCAGATTAAAGACAGGCCGGGTTGTTGCTCGCTTGACTGGACTGTTGCTGGGTTGGCGCCACTGTCACAGCCAATAACGATCATGACGGCTCTCTCAATCAGACACACTTTTCTGTCCATGTGCATGTGGGATTTCGTGTAAATAGGCGCATAATTAAAGACCTTTATGCAATTTTTTCAATGCATTTGATTATTCTCAACAAAGCTTGCGTCATTTCGACCATCTATTTCTTGAACGCATTTGCTCTTTGTGGCCCATCCGTCTTTTTTTACATCATCACAAAAAAATCTTATTAAGTGCCACAGCTACGGGATATCTATGTGGATTTGGGTGTGTGGGTCCCTTTTCCTTCCTGTTTGCGTACCTTGAATGTGTTTCTGTGTGTATCCTATAGCTTGTTATTTCCCCTGTGTTTGTGTGCATCCATGTTACTCCACTAGACGTGGGTTTGCTCTTTTGGCCTCAGCCGGCCCTTGAGTCACATCTCCATCCATCACAGTCTCCAGGCCCACCCTGGGGCCGCTGCTCGGGCTTCAGTCCCTCACCCTACCTGCAGACACACTCTAGTTTCTCCCCAGGCTCCACATCAGGCCTGTGGCCAGGGGCACTCGGTAATGGACGGCTCTGTAGGTGGTAGGAGGCCAGAAGAGACACACATGCTCACACCCCACACAATGCAGATACAAGGACACACACACACACACACACAAAGACCAGCAGGGACTCTATCCCACCAGCTGCAGTGAAAGAGAGGGAGGAGGAAATAGGAAAGAGGAGGGGACTCCTAATAGGCATAACTAAAGCACTTCTAATGAAGGGATCCTGTGTATGCAAGTGTGTGTTCATGTGTGTGTGTGTGTGTGTGTGTGTGCGCGTGTGTGTGTGCGTGTGTGAGTGTCGTTAGTGTTGATCCTGTTATGAAGTGCTGTGGCCCAGAGGGTTGGCCTGATATTAAAGCCCTAAATGATGCTATTTATTATGTCCAGCATGTGTGTGTGGTTACTTTATTGCTTTCCTCCCTCATGTTTTTGGTGGGCGGGTTGGGGGTGGGGGGGCTTAGTGGTGTATTATTTTTGGGATCGATAACTTTGTGAGTAGGTTACAAAATTTAGGGGTTTATCGATAATCATCCCAGTGATTATTAGTCTCTGCGGTCGGTCATCAGAGTAGTAGCAACAACCAGTGCTGTATTGATTACACACAGTTTTTAGTGAGAGAAGCCTCCAATGAGTTTTCTGGTTCTTCGTGCACAGTTCAACACCGTGCACACACTGAACAGATGGTTCTGCTGTAATTGAATTCAACATTTTTAAATTGGCAAAAATAAGCTAAAAGGGTAGAGTGAGGACCATAATATACTCCTCATAGACCTAATTCAAATATATCTTCTTGAGGTATTGACAATTTGTGACTGACAATTTGGCGGTTATTTATTTTAATTATCTTATATTCTTTTAACAGAGATTTAAATGTATTTTCAGCCGACATTAAAATGAAGCATTTCATGTCGCTCCAATGGGTTTGTGCTGTTTTTCTTACAATTCCTCTCTTGAGTGTCATTAATGTCTTAAATTACATTAAGGCTTCAGACTGAATTATCAAAGTCTGTTACACACTGTTGTTCATCACTGGGATGGAGCACTGAAGTTACTGGGTTACCAATTTTTATGAATTCAGAGCACAAAGCTGGAGTATTTGTTTTCTGTAAATATAGTTAGAGAAACAAGGGCTAGTTATACTTTGCACCAATTTTCATCTCTTGAGTTTTTGATATTTGATTCAGGATCCTTACCTGCAGGCGGCCTGCCGGATGTGTTGGTTGCTTTCTTCTTATTTCTTACAAAACAAGTTCTCTCCAATTGATAGCTGATCTCTGAAAGAAACATAAAAATTATTGCTATTTAATTTCATGTTCTTTGTTCGTGTGGAGGCACGTGTGAGTTGGTGACTCTCGCTTGAGAGCGGGCTCACAGGTCAGGGCAGAAGGCACTGCTAACCACCGTCTCTGACAAGCCCACCGCTGTCCAGCTCTGGCACACTCTCCACGTGCTGTGACTTTTTTTTTTTTTTCTCTTTTAACATAATTCATTTAACAAAATTATTCCCTCCCTTTGTCCCCTCCCGCTGTGTGGAAGTGTGTGCCTGTGTGCATCAATGGCCCCCAACCTGCATCAACCTGCAGTGTGTATGGACCATATAATAGTCCAGGGTGGTGGTGTGCGGGTGTAGAGGTCAGAGTGTGTGATATTGACAGCCGGTGCAGATATGTAACCCCCTACAGGGTCATTGCAGTGAGGCAACAGGGTCATGCAGTTAGTCTCAGTGACCCCTGAACCCATGTGACCCCTTACCCCCATCTTTACTATTGATCAATGTTTCGAACTTCCAGATGAGGTGGCAGAACAAAGACAACAAAGACACTAAAAAGAAAGTGTTGACTTTTTAGTTAGTTGAACCAGTTTATGTTTTCCACATGCTGTTTATTTGTGTTTTATATTTTCTTTGTTTTCACTTGCATACAGGTGCCAACCCCCTGCAGACAAATGCTTTGGGACACACAGCACGGGCCTATGCTAAGGAAGGAGAAGTGGGCACGGTACTGCAGGAGTGGGAGGGCAAGGTATGACACACTGATCGTATTCAATCAGACACACGCTCATGGGCTTCCATACAGTTGTGCAAGCAATTAAAACAACATCACTTTCCATGCACACAGATGCTTCAATACAGTTATGTTTCCTGTGCCCTGGCCTGAATGACTCAGCACAGTTCACTCAGCAGACATCTGTATCATTTGCTTGCCGTCATGCACACAGACACATAGTCCACAGGAGGTTTGTGTCACTGTGGTGACTGAGTGACAGGTGCTGTAGATTATTTGAGATGTGAAAGCTGGTAGAGGTTAACTGGGGTTAAAAACCTGCTAAAGCTGGATTATACAAAAAAAGTAGCACACTCTGATATTTGGTCAGAGTGCCTTTAGCTTTGATTACAGCACGCATTCACCCTGGCTTCGCAAGATCTTGTATCAATGATGGGAGAATCGAACCGCTGCACAAAGTCTTCTCCAGCACGTCCCAAAGATTCTCAATGGGGTTAAAGTCTGGACTCTGTGGTGGCCAATTCATGTGTATAAAATAATGTGTCATGCTCCCTGAACCACTTTTTCACAATTTGACCCTGATGAATCCTGGAATTGTTATCTTGGAATATGACTGTGATATCAGGGAAGAAAAAATCCACTGATGGAATAACCTGGTCATTAAGTATATTCAGGTCGTCAGCTGAACTCAGTCTTTGGGTACATAATGTTACTGAAACTAGACCTGACCAACTGCAGCAACCCCAGATCATAGCACTGCCCCCACAGACTTGTACAGTAGGCACTAGTCATGATGGGCGCATCACTTCACCCGCCTCTCTTCTTTCTCTGATGCACCCATCACTCTGGAACAGGGTAAATCTGAACTCATCAGACCACATGACCTTCTTCTATTGAACAGTGCTTAACCCAGTTTTATTTGCTTCATTAACCTCCTTAGATGTTTTCTTTGCTTGATTCATGCCAATAATTTGACTCTTCTGAAACAGATTAACATCTTTTCCACGACAAAAAGTCATGGTTGTTTAAGAAATGAGAAGCTACTCACTGCATCAGTTAAATAACTTGATGTCAGCTGAATAATCCATGCAGTAATTATCCAATGGGAGGCTCTTAGCTATTTGCTTAGTTAAATCCAGGTGGTGATGGTGACAGTGTATATAAGTATGATATAAATTTTATCAAAGAATAGATATGGTGTGTAATATGGTTTTGACATTGTGATACAAAGTTGTTTAACTATTGTTTTTCTCTGTTCTTAAAGGTCGTTTTAACTTGAAAGTCGTCCTTACTTGAATGATAATAAATCACTATGTACAACAAATTCTCAAAAATGGGCACTGAAGTTAAATTAATTAGTAATTCATGCACGTATCAGTCCGACCGTTCAAGTGGCTGTTGTTATCATTGCTTTAAAATTCTCATCACTGTGAGCAGATGAGCTAAAAGTCTTCTTCCAAAAGCACAACACAGAAAGTCATTAAAAATGCATTAAGAACTTCTCTCAAAGTGTGAAAGAAGTCAGCACTCCTTTTTCTAATGCTTTGCAACATAGCTAATATTTTCTTTAGATATAAATATGTGAAAATGTGATTAAAAGTGGGTAAGTTGAGGAAAGGGCAGTCCTGAAGTTTTGGGTTTGACTGGATAAAGCTGCAGAAACAGCTGACTGAGAGAGTTCATCACTGCCCAGCTGTATATCACAGGTATATAGCTGGAGAAGTGGGTCTGCTGTTTTCTTAAATAAAGTTATCCGTAGTTATCTACCAGCTTGACAGCAGACCAGAGCTAAACAAGATGGAGAGAGAGAATAAACAGCCTGCTTCCACTGCAGGGTGAAAACCTAGAGTCTGAGGAGACAAAGAGGGAGTAGATGAATGAGTCATGGGGTGGCTGGAAGAAAAGGAGAGAGAGAAGAGAGGTGGAAAGAGATTAAGTCAGCAGTAGAGAGGAAATGGGTGTCAGAGAAATGGAGGCAAAGGCAGATAGAGAGGTAGAGTGAGGAGGAAGCCAGGAAACCAAAAGCTGCTGAGAAATGCAAAGAGAAAAGTGTAGTGGAGAGTTTGAGAGGAAGAATTGTTTAAACAATGTTATTTCTTTTCAGTATGTCAAAAAATCCAAAAAACAGAAAGAAGCTCCTGTCTGTGTGTTGCACTGTGGACTCCTCTGCTACAAACCCTTTCTCTTCTTCAGTGTCTCGTAACGAGGAGGAGTTGTGTATCTGGCAGAATTAGCAAAGAGGAAAATGTGATGTTACAGAGAGAGAGGAGTGAGGAGATGCTCACACCTGCTGATCCTGTAAAATCTTCCTACTTCATTTCCCCACCCCGCCAAATGTCTCGCTTATCTTCCTCATCATCTGTTCTCTGTATGTTCTACTTTTATTACCTCCACCCAGTTCCAGGAGGTGCAGGCTCGACGAGAGGCGGAGGAGAGGAGGAGGTTCCCCCTGGAGAAGAGGCTGAAGGAGCACATCATCGGACAGGAGGGGGCCATCAATACTGTGGCCTCAGGTAAACACACATGCTGTATAACACAGACACAATGACCTTAAACTACAAATCGAACACGTGCATATACATACACACTTTTAAACCACAGCCTCATCCTCCTTGTTTCATAGTTTTCTGTGTCTCTCTCTTTTGAGCATGTTTCTGTTCGGTTCTGCCCTCCTCTTCCTCTCTCGCTCTCCTCCCAGCCCTCCAGCAGTAGGCGGGTTCAGACAGACCGGCAGAGGCTGTAATTGGTTAATTGTGATGAATGAGCTGTCTGTCAGGCATACACAGGTGCTGTGTGCGTGTGTGTGTGTTTGTGTGTGACAGCTGAGGAGGCCAGGCTTGGAGCCGCCAGTTAACACGATTACAGAGAGAGGAGACATACTACAGACACTCCTCCCCTCCACTTCTCTCTCTTTCCACTTTGCCTCTTCGGTCTCCTTTCCCCTTTCTCTCCTCTGATTCTCCTTGCACTTTTAACTCTCTACCCCCTGAGCCTCAATCACACCCTTCACTCTTTTCCTCCTCACACTTTGTGGCCTCCATGCCCTCCCATCCATCTCCCTTTCTTTGAACGCAAACCGTCAGGGATGGACAGGAGACAGGCAAAATGATGGAGGCAAGAAGATAAAAACAGATGAGACAAGGGGATAAACAAATGGAGGCAAAGAACAACAAAATAGAGACAGGAAGGGTGATGGGAGACGAAAGCAGAGCAATAGCTGAGAACCAGAAAGCTCGGAGCATTGACAGAAAGACAAAGGGAGTGAGTGTAATGCATGGAGAAGAGGAGGGAAGATGAGTTAGAGCACAATAACCTAGCAGACAGTAAAGAGCTGATATTACACCCGGCATCCATGGAGGCCATGTATTGATCCGTGTGTGTGTGTGTGTGTGTGTGTGTGTGTGTGTGTGTGTGTGTGTGTGTGTGTGTGTGTGTGTGTGTGTGTGTGTGTGTGTGTGTGTGTGTGTGTGTGTGTGTGTGTGTGTGTTCAGAAAGCAACAAGCAATGAAGAAAGGGGCTGTGTGTTACTTTTATGATCTTGGACATTTTCTGTTTAGATTTGTGAAAATAATCAAGTTGCTCCCAAAGCAAGAAACAAACATTAGAATGTGTAATATTTTTGTGAGAGCTAATATTTAGCTGAGTTTATAACCAACAGGAGAAAAGCTTGGATTGTTTCCCCACTCTAGACCTCCTGTAATTAAATGCTTAATCAAAAACTACACGGAACCACAAAATACAAAACATGGCGTTGTCTGAACTAAAAGACAGAGTCGCAGATTTGAGCAGTAGTTACATGTGTTAGTGCAAGAAGAAAGAATCATGGGATTTGTAGTCTTTGGCAGGGTGATAAATGATTGTTGTTATCATGGCAAATTGTCCTGAAAGCCATAGAAGACATCACCCCAGTGATAAAAGAACAGCTTATTGATCTTTAGAGAAGTATTACAGTGAATATATCACACACACACACACACACACAGAAAACGTGCATCTGCAAAGAGTGTTATAAAAACACACTTTATCTGATTTAAAATATGTTTGCTGAGTGTTGTCTGTTTTCATCATAGGTGAGCTGAGCAGAAATCAGCCAGACAAAGAGGGAGTTAGGAGATGGAAAGAGGAAGGGGTTCAGATGCAGGTTATCGCCCTTTCTTTTTTCCCCTGTGTTTCCCGTCGCTCTTACAATAATACCAACCAGAAAAGGACTAATTGTATTAAAACAATTATTAAAATAGCCCATTACAATTTCGTAGAGGCAAAGGCGACATCTTCAGATGGCATGAACAAGATGTTCAGGTTACAGAGAAATCATTCAGAGAAAGAAAGCAAACGTTGTCCCATTAGAAGAGCAATTCAACATTACTTACCTATATTCATTGCTATATGTCAGTAGAAAAAAAAGGAGAGAGAGGCAGAGAGGGAGAGAGACTGGCAAAGAGAAGATGTGACGTGATCGTTGTTGTATCCAAGTTTTGCAGAGAAGGATTAGTAAAAAAGTTTGTTGTTTGTTTACATTTAGTGTGTTGTCACGTCTCTAAAACGGCTGTTTTAACCTGAACTTCTCATGACAAACAGCTGGCCTGCAGCAAGACACACACACACAGTACAAACACACACACACACACACACACACACACACAGGAAGGAGGTTAGATTGATCCAGGTTTAGCTCTCAGGGCTAAGAGTTATTGAAGAGAATCATCCCTCTGTAATCATGTTAGAGCCAACCAGACCTGCCCAGTACACACCGCTCAGAGTGTGTGTGTGCGAGTGTGTGTGCATGCATGCATGTGTGAGAGAAAGCTTTCATTTGTTTTGTGTCTCCTTCCTTTCCCTTCTGTTGTCAGGGTCCTCTGAAAAATGTCAGTGTGTCCTTCTGTCAAAGTCGCTCTCAATCAGCTGAAACACAGAAGGTTACGCTGTCATTCACACAGCCATTGATAAAGCCAGTGGAGCTTTGGAGCCCCTCTTGTCACTACTCATCTCTGTGGCCATCTCTGACACACTCGTTTGTTTCACTCTCTCATTCTCTGTCTCCTTATCTCCATTACTCCTCTCTCTTTCCTCTCTTTATCTCCTTCGATACCCGTGCTCCTCTTTCTTTTCCTTATCCTTGTTCTGTGTCCCTCTCTACCTCTCCTTCTCTTCCTCTGCTCTTCATGATTATCAGCTGTTAGTAGATAATTTCCCACACATGCAGCCTTTTAGCTCCAGCTGTAGCAGAAATGAAATTAAAGCTTTAGTTTTCTCCGCGTTGGCCACAGTTCCCCTGACACTTGTTTAAGCTGCCGTTGATAACTTAAAAAACCAAGAAAAGTGCACCTCTGAGACACATTGTTTAAGCTTGTTGTTGTACATTTGTGTTACTAACCATAAGATATTTATGCTAAGACCTGGTGGGTCTTTACTTTACTTGAGTAGGATGCATCAGAAACACAGGAAGAACATGTAAACTGGACCCAGCTGGCCATTACGTTTGAACCTATGACTCTTTTGTCAAGACACCGATGCTGACCACTGAGCCACTGGCCCCCCGACTTCGTTTGATCCTTTTGGTAAAACGCTGCTCGTATGTCTCAGGTTTTGGCCTCAGCCTCTCAACAGGTCCACATTTGGACGAGTTTGTGCTAGTGTCTGCTTCTTCGTTGAGTGGCCGAAACCACAGCCAAATACACTCTTTACTCCCCTCCTGTCCACCTCATCATCCTGTCTTTGTGTATGTGTGTGTGTGTGTGGTTGCTGGGGTGATGGCAGGGTTGGGTAGGCACTCCTCTTTAAGCAAGCATGTGTGTCTGTGTCTGTGCGTGTGTGAGGCTGCAATCCATGCTAAACTGATTTTGCCATGGCCGCGCCAGGGAGGCTAACAAAATTACTGCTGGCTAATGGCCCCACTGACTGAGGGGGGTGGGCAGGGGCATCGTGGGTAGCTTTCTGGAGGTCTCTCATCTCGCTCTCTTGCTCTGTTTTCTCTCTTCTTTCTCCCTTTTTTCAGCCAAATGTCTCTGACCCTTTTCTCATCCCTGCGCTCTCACTCTTTTATCATAGTTTCTGGGATACCCTCCACCCTCAGGTCAACATGGCTCAGTTGGGCAAAACTTACTCGCAAAGGCAACAAATGCAAACGATTGAATAATAGCCTCCTTTTCTCTCTCTCTCTCTTTCTCTGTGCCGCACTGTGCAGCCATCAGGAGGAAGGAGAATGGTTGGTACGACGAAGAGCATCCTCTCGTATTCCTTTTCCTCGGCTCATCAGGAATCGGTAAACCACTCTCCTCTTTCACACCAGATGCCTTCTCTCTGTTTTGACCTCATGAGGTGACAGCAAAAAGAAAAACTCATCAGTCTCCTCAAAGCAGCTGCCAAAATAAACACAACACTGGAGCAAGTGAAGTCTGATGAATAGACGTAGAGTGTATTTTACATGTGACAAACAAACAAATTCACTGCATAAAACTACCAAAGCATGTCACACTGTAGAATCTCTGAACAGGATCCAGTAAATGAGTTTGTCTCCCGTCTGCTATAATGGACTTTGAAAAGAAACTTGCATTTTTGACTGTTTCTCACATTGACTTATTGAGTTGATTAACTGGGAGAACTTGGATTTGAAGATAAAATTGGGGCTATAAATCAAAACAAACGATGGAGGCACTGAAGAGGTTTTATTGTAAATTATGATGTACTGTTACAGATTAACCACCTGTCAGCGCATTAAAGTCAGCTCCAGCTTTACCAGCTGCCGTTTTTGGTCCATACCAGGTCTCTAGCTATCAAAAGATCTTTGATCCTTATGTTTTATTAATTACAATAAATTACATTTGCACAGCACACCAGTTTTGTCACCTTACATAGTGAACAAAAATGAATACATTCATAAATACAGGTCTGATTATTGTTTTTAATTACTGTATAGATTGGAAGACGGCTTTCCAGAACATTCAGGATATTTTTTTTCTTTTCATTTGTCAGTATTGGTCCATTTCCACTCCACTCTTTCACCCATTGAGGTCTGTGTACACCAGCTGTCAAAAACAGCTGACTGCACTCCCTTGCTGGGAGCAGGGAGACAGAGGGATATTATGGGCCAGATAGATGGCTAAAAAGGAGGGAGATGGTGAAATGACAGGCCAGAGAGATGGATGAAGAAGAGGCAGTGTTCATATTCTCTGTTGCCTTCAGCGACAAACAGTGGCCATGAGACATCAATATTAAACACAGCAACAAGACACAGGCCCCCCCACACACACACATACACACACACACACACACAATCATACCCATATGCATACCAAACACAAGACATCAATATCATATATGAGCATTTATATGCAGAATATTTTACCGACAAACATAATGTGTGCTGCTGGAGAGCCGGATATGATTGAAAACTACGTAGGCACTGGGATTTAGGCCAGCACTTAGTCTTTCGGTCTGAAATGAGTAAGCTTCTTTTCCATACTTGCTGAAATTTCTGAATACTGATGTACGCCAGAAAGGGCAGGGATTGTTTTTATATATAAAAAAAAACAAAATAATGAAATGGGTGCAGGGGGTGTTCCTATTTGAAACTGTATAATTAAATTGAGTCATTGTTTTGTCTGATTGGTTCGATGGCTTGTTTCCTAGGAAAGACAGAATTGGCCAAACAGGTGGCTCGCTACATGCACAAGGACATTAAAAAGGTAAGTTATGTACCGTCAGACACTCACACACACTTCAGACACACCTATATACACCTCTGTTTAAAGCACATACAGATGTGGACAAAAGATGTTTGGCGTGTTTCCACTTAAATATTTATTCTAGATAACACAACAAAAGTATTTACAACTAGTAGATCAGTCAGTTTTCCATTGATGTTTAGTTGGATTAAAGCTCGGGACTCATAGTCAAAGGCTACTTCAAGGTGTCTTTATCTTGTTGGAGGAGCCACAAGCTGCGACTGAGACTGAGCTCTCTGTCACTGGGCAGTATGTTTCCTCTCAGAAAGACTTTATAATGCTCTGATTCATTTTGCTCTCTACAGATTCTGGGCACCTTTTGCCAAATCTAACAGAGCGGTTTCTTATAACGTCCTGAAACACCAATTTACAGTTCTGCAGTTACCTTTTGATGAGGTTAATCTATTGTGTGATTGCAGGGTTTCATTCGTATGGACATGTCTGAGTTCCAGGAGAAACATGAGGTAAGATACCTCACACCTGTTACAAATACACTGAGCATGCTTCACTATATTATTCATTTCAGATGAGCTGATATGTTAAAATAACTCTCACACTCTCGTGCAGAGTCATGGCAATGATGCATTGGATTAATTCAGTGTATGTAATCATAAAGGATGCATGGACCAGCATTAATGTTGTTTTTGCTCTTTTTCTGTGAGGTTTGGTGATGAGCACATTTAATCAGTAGATAAGCTAAATTATATTTTGATGTTTCATAATCAATCAAGTCAAGGATTTGTATTCACTGTGAATATTCAATTGATTTCTGAGAACTTGGCAGTAAAAGTAATCACTGTGGGCTTCGTGTGGTTCTGGTAAAACGTGTTATCATCTTTTCCTTTTCTCTCAGGTGGCAAAGTTTATTGGTTCTCCACCGGGATATGTGGGACATGAGGAAGGAGGTCAGCTAACCAAGTTGTTAAGGGCGTGTCCCAATGCTGTCGTCCTGTTTGATGAAGTGGATAAGGCCCATCCTGATGTTCTTACTATCATGCTGCAGCTCTTTGATGAGGTGTGCGCGCAAACACAAACACGTATAATTACTGTACTGTGCCGTTCACTTTGTACACTTAACATTCATACCTCTGTGATTCCTGCTGTTTCTTTCTCAGGGTCGTCTCACAGATGGTAAGGGGAAGACCATTGAATGTAAAGACGCCATCTTCATCATGACGTCTAACGTTGCAAGTGACGAAATCGCCCAGCACGCACTGCAGCTCCGTCAGGAAGCTGAGGAGGTGAGCCGCAGAAAACTGGCAGACAACCTCGGTGAGTGAAACACAAAAGTATACTCAAAAATACAAACACAATAGACACTATAAACTTCAAATAGTTAGATTTCTGATGAAATGTAAATGTAATAATTACAGTTAATAATGTTAATACTGTGTTTTTCCCAGAGGATGTACAGAAAAGTCATGACATCAAAATCTCCAGACAATTTAAAGAGTCTGTGATTCGACCAATCCTGAAGGTAATAAAATCCACATTGAGTTGGTGTGATTTGGTTCGAGGTTTTGTAGATTAGGTTAGTTTTTTGTTGAACTGTTGCGTTTCTTCTGCAGTTTACTGTAGTTGGACTAAGAGTGCTGGCCGATAGTTGTCATTGTTAATTCTTTGGTTCCTCCACAGGCTCATTTCCGGAGGGACGAGTTTCTCGGACGGATCAATGAAATCGTATACTTCTTGCCGTTCTGTCACTCGGAGCTGCTGCAGCTGGTCAGCAAAGAGCTCACCTTCTGGGCTAAAAAGGTGGGTAACATGGAAGGAGATTTGGCCATTTGGAGGCCTGTCGTCACAGCACCCTACATTTACAACACGGGTGTCCCTCCAGTGGGACCCAAAGGCCTCGGCCATTTTGTCCTGCAGCCACTGAGCTGTGCAGTAACACACACAGATCAATATTATGTGCCACTGCTACTCACTATAATGTAATTACAGTGTTTAACATGTGGAGCCTTCATCAATATTTAATTATTAATATTACAGCCTGTGTCCTGACAGGCAACATGGGCCCTGCAGGCGACTGATAGGGGCCTGACTCATGACTCTCACTGATGTCATTTGTTTTTCCTTTGAATGTCGCTGTGTGTGCTTTCTTGTCTGTGTTTATGTCTGTTGTCTTTCATTTTCAAATGTGCCTGTCTTGTAATGTCTGTATGCAGCAGCAGTATTAACAGCTCATTACTACTGAATCACTCTCTTATATTAAAGAAATTAAATGTTTAGTGCTACCGTTATTGTCTTAATATGGTATTTGTAATATTAGTGTTTATATCTCTGGAGTAAAACAGGGATCTTATTTATTGATGGTGTGTTAATATGACTGACTAAATGAGCTCCGATCACTGCTATTGACTGGTGTGTGATTAAAATGCATTAAGGGCCTGTTGATTAGCACTGGCAGACATGTTGCTTGACGGTATCTTCTCTCTGCTGATCCATTTGTCTCTTTCTCTCTATCTCATTACTCCTCGATCCATCTGCGCCATCATCCTCTCTGTCTGATTTGATTGTTTATGATGCTCCTGTATACTGGACTTCTCACCTTTTTTTTTCCCCCCATCTCTTCTTTCTCATTTTTCCTCTCGTGTCCATCCCGCCATCAGGCCAAGCAACGCCATGACATCACTCTTCAGTGGGATCGCCCAGTGCTGGACCTGTTAGCGGGAGGGTATAACATGCATTATGGAGCACGTTCCATCAAACACGAGGTACGGAGATGGTGTAACGAAGCAGGATGTTGAAATGAGATGATCTGTTCTCAAGGCCTTAAAAGAAAAAATGAAAAAGTTTAGTTAATAAATGACTTGTTACTTTTGTTTAATGTAATGTTTTCTCATACGTGCGCACTTCTCATATATGTCAGACAAAAATGTTTCTCAGTTGGATACAAGTAGATATTTGGTCTGTGATACATAATCAGCAGAAAACAAAGCACAGAAAACACCGAATGATTACAGAGCTAAACTTCCCACTAACCTCGTCACTGATATCTCAGGTTGAGCGTCGGGTCGTCAACCAGCTAGCTGCAGCGTACGAGCAGGAGCTGCTGCCCAAAGGCTGCACCCTGCGTCTTTCTGTCAAATCAGAGGGCCAGGAGGAGCGGAGCACACCCAGTCTGCGCCTCGAGGTGGTAGGAGAGGACAGCTCATCAAGAACACTGGACATCCGTCCACCGCTGAGCCCTGAACACTAACAACACAACAAAGAAACGCAGAGGATATAAACAATATATATATAAAATCTCATCATCATCATCATCATCATCATCATCCTACAGCATCAGGAGAATGGATCGTTCTTGATGGATATTCACAATAAAAGTACCTCTGATAACCACAACATTACCGCCTCCTTTTCACTACATACATGCAGTATCTTCATCTTCATGCCAACTTCTCAACAGTGTGCAGTAGTGTCTACCAGAAATGTCCTGGAAACATTAACCTAAAACATTTCACATCACCACAGTTCTTCACATCAGCCGGAACTGAAATCAAGACGTGTGCACAGTTTCATTAGATCAGTTACAGGTGTGGATGAAGAAGCAGCGTGTGTCTGTGAACATGAAACCTCTCATCATCAGTGGACTGATGCTGAAATAAAAGCTGCTGTTTGTTTGTTTGTAGTTGCAAAGTGTTGGTCAATGTCTCTGTTACGTAGTGCAAAGTTACCGTCCATGTTACACAGCAACGAGAACCGACAAAATATTAAATATTTCTTAATATGTGTATTAAGTTAAATGGCAGCAGACAGTTTCCACAGCTTATACCGAAGGATGGACTGCAGAGCGGAAACCAGTTAAGCTGTTGCATCATTTGGCAGAGATGAAGAATGGTAAATTGAGGATTAGTCGTAACACTGAAATATTGAGTGGTTTAGTTTTGCCAATGTTGAATGAATAGCAGCCACTTTGAATTTCTCCATTTGTTGTTGTTGAAGGAAAAAACAAGTATTAATGACCAAAGACGGGGTGACACGGCCTCGGACTGTTGGGTTTTCATTTGAATTCACGTTTCCCACACTGAGTAACTTTCACCAGCACAACCACATGAATAAATGTATGTAAACACAACCTGCTTATTCATTTCCTTTTAGTCCCACATGAAAACGCGTAGCAGTCCATTTGAATTATGGGTAATATAACTGCCTCGTGAATAGTTTCTGTTGATGCATGTTAATGTAAAGAAGTGTCATCGGTCACAGCTCTGGTGCTCTACAGCCTGTGTGACATTAAGAGAAGTTTAAAGTCATAAAAAAATCATATTCAAAGTGTTGTTTCATGAATGTTTAAACAGCATGCGGACAAGGCGCCAAATAAAAACCCAGCAACATTTCTCATTCTTGTATCCCAGCCCTTCGCAGTGTAAATAAAGTCGTCACAACAAAAAAGGGAATTCCTCTGTTTTTTGTCCTGTTTGTCTTGCAGTGACACTCCTGATGGATGGATGGATGGATGGATGGATAGGTGTGTGTGTGTGAGTGTGAGAATTCAGCGCCTGGGTGGGAATTCTGCAACAATAACGCTTGTCCGCCTTGTGAAGCAACATGACAGAGGAATTTCCTTGGTAGCTGCTCAGTGTGGGGGTCTGTGTCGGACACTGGGAGGGGATGTAGAAAGTAAAGTATCTCACAAATACACACACACACTAATGTCAGGAATGTCCTCCCCGTAGAGAAGAATTAGCTGCAGGAAAAAAAAGGGGCATTCACTCTTACTGTGCCCCCGCCTGGACCCCCCAACAACACAGACACACACACGGTCAGTCGTGTCGTTGGAGGAGGAGGAGGAGCTGTAGTGTTTATAAATCATCCCCTGCTTCAATATTTTCTATAGCAAAACACTGCAATTATGTTCTTTAAGGTTAAAACAATTAGTTAATGAGCAGATGTTAGTTTCAGCCAACACTTTTCTGAATATTAATAATCAAATGTAATTTGCTCAAATATAGATTCAATCAACCTGGGAACAAAAACAAAGGACTGTGCAGGTTTTCCTCAACTCTTCCTCAGTTTTCTCTCTTTTTCACCACCCGCCTCCCCGTCATTCATCAGCCTCGAGAGCTGCCAGCTACTCGTGAACCTAAGTGCACTCTGTGGTCGTGTTCATGGTAGTTTGTGCTGTAAAAACTGTGATATACTTGAAATTTGAAGCGGACGCTCTCGATGCTCACACAACTGACCAGCAGACATTTCCAGAAGTGGGACTCTTGAAGTGGCTGCATCTGGACAGTAGCTCGGGTTTTGCTATGATACCTTGAGGCTTTTCTCTTCTCTTATAACCCTCAAACACATCTACACTTTATGGTTTTAGGAAGTCAAGCTGGCATGAGTGTGTGTATGTGTGTGTGTGTGTGTGTGTGTGTGTGTGTGTGTGTATCCATTTACCCTCCCGGAGGAAGACAAGAATAAGAGGAGGAGGAGAAAGAGAAGAGGCTCTTAGTCTGTCCGTCAGGCTATTTCTGACTGCTGCCATTTCTCTGATTAGATTATGGAGAAACAGAAACCTGGCCATCCATCGTTCCAACCTCCCTCTCCCTCTATCTCCCCGCATTTTGCTCACTCGCTCCCACCCCCCACCTTCCACCCTCTCCCTCGTGTTCAGTTCCTCTTCCTCTCGCTCATCTACCTGTTTCTCTCAGCCCATCCCTCTTCCTCTGCTGTCCATCTGTCTCCATCCTGATGCCTCTCTCCCACCTTCTGCTCAGGAAACAAATGGAGGAGAGTTCAAGGTGCAAGCGAGAATCAAAATAGAAAAGTGAGTAAGGGGGTAAAAGGTCAAACATGGCTGGAGGAGAGACACTCACACATACTAAAAACTAAAATAAAGACTATGTTGCTTTGTGACAAAATAGCTTTTGGCCTTTGATGCAAGTCATTCTCCACCCTAACCACATCTGGGGGATGGGAACGAATTGCTTGGGATCTACTGGGTATAGTAAAAGTACACATCAGCCCCAGAAAGACACCATTACTTGGAAGGGTAACATGCACCCAGGGGCAGAGCTCGAGTTAACTGTGAGGCTTTGTTCTGCAGGTTGAATCACTTTGGGTATGTTTGGTTTCGGTGCAGCAGCAGCAGCAGCAGCAGCAGCAGCAGCTCGGAGAGGTGCAGCAGCCAGGTGGAGGTGGTGAATGATGAACGACTACTAGAAGCTCTCCCATTATCATATCTGTCCCCGCTCTTAACAGAGGATTTTCATCCGTGTCCCTCCGCGCTCCTCTCATCTCTCCCTCTCTCTCTCTTATTGTGCTCCCCCAGGAAAGCGATCGATTTCACCTCCATTACCTCAGTCCACTCAGCTCTGCGTAAAGAAGCTGCTCATTCATGCGGCTGTGAAGCAGCTATCACAGCCTCCACCCTGGGACTGGATTTTACATGTTTGTTAAACTGAGTGTGAGCTTGTGGCCGTTCGGGGGGGGGGACAGGGACAGGGACAGCACGACAATCACGTGACAGCCCCCCCATGGGAGAATGAGCATAAAAGACAAATAAAGGACCAAAAAAAAAAAAAAAAAAAAAAGCGCACCAGTCTGTCCTCCTTTCTTTTACAGAAAAGGAACAAATCCATTCCGCCTAATTCGAACCTTGCTCAGGGACAGCTCGCGTGGCAGATTGCAGCCTAATTAGTTTAGAGGGAATTTAATTCAATTAACTTTCCACAGCTCCGCGCGCCCCGCCGCTGGGCTGCTTTCAGAGCGCGGGGCCAGAGCTCGAGATCTAATTAGCGTGTTTGGAGAAGCTCTCCTGCGCGCGGCCATCCTTCGCTGCTCCAGCTGTGCTGTGCGCGTTTGTGCGTTTGTGTGTGTGTGTGTGTGTGTGTGTGCGCCGTGGTCTCTCGGGACCCGTTTTTTTTTTTTTTTTATCCTAAAAAGCTTCTTTTTAAAGTAACATGCCGCGATCCATTAGGGTAATCCAGGTCTGGGGCCGCGGCGGAGAGACGCATGCAGCTGCTCTGCGTCATTTTCTGGCTGATGAATGCACGATGAATTGATGTTAGAGCGGACAAATGAGGATGAGCGTGATTTGATGGCTTCAAATTTATGAGCACGGCTTCGACGAAACGTAAAACCTCTGTGCACCCTCGTTTTTGACCCTTTCTCAATACAACCGGTGGATTTCTTGACAAAACTCACACTGAGCAAACTCATTTACCGCATTCAAGTCAAAATAAAGCTCGGCTGATTGTCTACGGTGTGTGTGTGTGTGTGTGTGTGTGTGTGTGTGTGTGTGTGTGTGTGTGTGTCTCAGGCTTAAATAAAACTGCAGCTTTACAATGATTATTGTCAGTTTTATGTTATTTTCCTCTTCTTAGCTCAGACAGACCTCGACCTGATTTAGATCGTGTGTATCATCACCAGCTGAATGAACACTTGAACGCCCACAGTACAGCACACGCTCCTGTCTTTACTTCTGTTAGATGGCCGCCGTCGTCTCAAGCCGGAGCGTCACGGTGCATTCCGGTAATTGGGGATTGAAATGCGGGGACAGGCGCACCGACGGGACCCCCCGGCCCACGGCCCAACGCCCCCTCCCTCCTGCACGGTCTCTCATCCATCACCGGACAAATCAAATGCACACCGCCCGCCACCGCTGCTGGAAAGACGCGGACTGATGTTAACGGCGGGATCTGTGATTTTTGATTTTACTTTATGTGCAATCAAATCCACCTGCGAGGGGAGAGGCTCTTAAGAGCAGCGATGACACGACACATTTTAGTGACACTGCAGTGGAGAGCTGTGTAAGATCACACAGCACAGCTGAGGATACAGCTGTGGCAAATAAAAAAGAGGCGTGGATCTTAATAATCCTAATAGATTATTAATATACCTACCGAAACTGTGTCAATAAGATAAACATTTGATAGATTAATATTGAATAAAAAATTCCAATTATGGACATGTTATGACATTATCCTGTGTGCATGTGTGTGCCAGTGAATCATAATAGTGAATAAGGGAGGAGGCTCATTTTACGCACAGGGAAATTACGCACAAGTTGGAGTTAAATCAGCGGACTGGTTTCTAAGGCCACACAGTCCAAATAAAACAAACTATCTGTTGCTACAGGTCGAATAATTCAATACGACACAAAACAACAAAAACAAAAGGTCGAATCAAATCCAAGAATAAACAGAGGAGCGCGCGTAGAAATAGCGCATAAAATAATTTTATATCCAATTAATAGATTAAATATAACGGTCGTATAATCAAATTAATTAATTAAAAATATTTGAATATTAAATAATTTTCTCGATTTTATTACTAATAACTTGGAAAGGTGGGTATTTGTTAAATGACTACATCTATTTTCTATCTAATTCCTCACAGACGACACAGCGTCACCAGGAGACTCGACATTAGGCCTGTTCGTGCCCGTTTGTTTTTCCCGGTTACATCTTGCAGCAGCTGTGCAGCAGCCATCAGCTGCTTGTAAAATCAGCATGACTGCAATATGTGTACATGACCAGTTAAGTCTTAAAAGTAGAGACAGAAAGACGAGTTACTATCTAGAGCTGTGGATCAATAGCTGCCTCAGTCCGAAGCAGGAAAACGGCTTTCCGCATGTTCTTCTTGGGGTTTTCATGATGGATGGACCTGGCAGGCTCTCTCTCTGACTGACAGCTTCACTTGGATTTCAGACCACCACCGCGTGTCGCGGGACAGATACCGGGCTGGGCCTCCCGCGTGGCTTTTCTTCAAACCAGTGTCGCTGCTGCCCCATCCTTTACTCATCCTTTATCCCCTGCCTCTGTCCATGTACCTCTCTGTCTCTCTATCATGATCATCCAGCCATCAATCATAGAGAGCAGTTTCTCAGCATCACCATCTTCCTGACACACACACACACACACACACACACACACACACACACACACACACACACACACACAAGTTTTCCTTTTGCGTCGTTAAGGCCAATCAGCATGCAGCCCGGCAGATCTGCAGTCGGTTTCTATCAGAAATAATTACAGTAGCAGGAAGCATATGAGCAGAGAAGGAACAAATGATGGGAATTGAATTAAGATTTTCTCCACAGATCACTTGATTGAAATAAGTTTGTTTTCTCCCTGGAATAATGATCACAGCGTAGGAAAAATGCAGGTCAGTTGTTAACAAATGTAGTTATTTAGTTATTAGAGCAGCTTTTACACCATAAAACCTTAAAAAGAGAAATGTTATTTATTAATACTGTTGGTAGGCTGCAGTTATTTATTATGTAGCCTATCAGGATAATTAAACAGGGCAGATTGACGTTTAAACAGAGTTTAAATTCATTAATAAAGAGAAACATAACGACATATCACTGAGAAATATGATTAAATGGATTTTTTATTAGGCCTAATCAAAATGGATTTTGCAGTCTTCATAATTATTCTCCTGCGACAGTCGAATATATGTTTTCCAAGCGATGTGTGTTTAATTGCTAAAGGATCTTAATGATTTTTGCCAGTTTTTGCGTCCTGACATGTTTTAATATGTTGTTGAATAATGATGCTGATCTTGTTTATTAATAGAAACTCCAGCACAACTCAAAGATGCAACGTGTTAAGCGTCCATAAATTTCCCCCTAATAACCCAGTCCTCCATGGGCCCATAATCCCTATAGTCGGGGTCCCTCTCTTAGGGGCCCTCAGGAGCCTCTAGGGGACCATTGTGCCCCCCTCTGTTGACTCAGACGTCATGAATGCCAAAGCTCCCCGTTACTGTTTCCGTCAAATCGCCCCATGAATGTAAAAGTCCAAAGTTAAAGCCTCCGCACAGGAGAAGTCTCCCCCTGTGCTGGAGCACTATAGGGCGGATTAGCGGCCTGGAAGAGACCGGTCCCCGCTTTGAAGGGATTAAAGTTTAAATTCTTGAAAGCGGGAGAGCTAGGGTCGCTCCTGGCTGCTCTTTTCGGGAAGCAGCGTTTGGCCTGGAGAGTTTAACTTTGAAACAGTTTAAGTTTCTCGGTAAACTAACCTCTGAACCCCCCCCAGACGGGACGAGAGCGCACAACAGACGGTCCGGCCTGAGAGTGGGCCTGTTAATGTGGGAGCCAAACACACACACACATCACAAGGATATTAGTTTACATATGTTATAAATATGTAAAATATTTATTTTGAAGTGATTTAAATAATAAAATGCCGTCATGATCCCACTGAACATACCGGTAATTTAAGCTTGTTATTTTTATTTGTCGAGTTTAGAATAAAAACATCTGTTTTCACTATGAAGTTGTGTTGTCTGACAAATATATGTTTCATGTTTTCCATATGTACATGACGTAATCTGGTGTTTGTGGTATCCTTCTTACCAAGACCAGAGCCTAAAGCATCGAAACTTTATTATAGGCGATATAAAAACACTTTGGTACGTTTCTAATTTGGAGCAATTATTTATGCAAACGATAAAAGTAATTTACATGAATAATTCGTTATTTGAACTGCGGCTTAAAAATAAACAGTAAATAAATAATAGTCAAGAATTAAAAAGCCAGACACACAGTTCAGTCTGCAGCATCACTTCCAAGTGAACATTTTAGGAGCTGGAGAGCGATAACAAATGAGCCAGAGAACATGAAGGCCTGAAACCCTACAGCTGCTTTGTAGCTTGTCTTTTTATTTTATTTGATTTTATTATTTTTATTGGTCCTCGTGAACTCACACCTCTCGTTTCTGGCCTTGCTGAGCTAAGAGGAGCACCTCGTGCCGCCCCGCCCTGCACATCCAGCACTTCCCGGCGACCACACAACAACAAACGCTGGAAACAAACCTTCTTATTAATACTTGTGTGTAGTTTAAGTGAGTACGGCGCAGCCAGCGCGCGCATGCGCGCACCTTCCACTGTGTGACGGCTTAATGACATTAAGGAGCCTGTGGTCAACACGGACAGGGAGCGCGCACTTCAAGGCAATAATAGGCGTTTTTACGCGCGCGGTCGCGCACGAGCCGAATCTAATTAAAAAATAAAAATGTTTCTGCGCGCACGTGCTATGTAATTTAAGGTTGTGCGTGATATTATTTGGTGAAATTTATCCGCTAATCAAAAGCCTGTTAACTTCACGAACAGAGGCTGGAACACAGAGAGCAGCAGCCGTCATGTGGTTCAGTAGCACCACGTTAGGAAACTGCCTCTGTGTGTGTGTGTGTGTGTGTGTGTGTGTGTGTGTGTGTGTGTGTGTGTGTGTGTGTGTGTGTGTGTGTGTGTGTGTGTGTGTGTTGGGGGCCATGTGGGATATGACTTATCACATTCTATGACACCGAACAATAAACTTAAACCAATTTATGAAGCGTCAATGCGTTTACGGTTAGCCTGTCGTGGCTGCTCAGTCGTCTCCGCAGCCGGTTCCCTCTCTAGTCCTATACATCAAACTGACGCTCACTCCGGTGACATCTCCGTAAAAGTGATCGGAATCAAATCAGAGCTTTTAATCTCACCAATCACCGTCACATCTGGACGTTTCCCCCGACATAAAGACTTCTGTGCAGCTGCACTTGTTTCCACGGGCTGTTCCCGGTACTGACCAGCCCGCAGCACCGGCTCTGTCATGGAACATGCACGTTATATCACACGTCAGTAGGTTATTATTCATGTTTTCAATGTTTATCTTTTTGGACCATAGCGTCACGTAAATCAAGTCTATTTTAAAGACAAAGCGAGCGCATTTATTCCCTTTGAATATTTGCTGTTCTGGTCTCGACTGTCTGTTTCAGGCCAGTTTCCCTTTAACGCAACAATCACGTTTCCTGGTTTAATCTCCTGAAAGACCTCTCCTGTCTGAACGCGGAGGTAAGACGGGTTATAAACTACAAAATAAATACATAGATAAATAAAAACACATAACGGACAGTTCGTTTGCTTGAACTCTTGTCGGAGCAGGTTTCTGCTTTGGTGAAACATCAGCAGAAATAAGCAGAACCAAGCCGAACTTAGCCGAGTTGCTGGGGAAAATAAAGAACCATAAAGAACCATAAAGAACCATAAAGCAGCCTTGAGTTAGTCTTGGTTAAAATGACCTGTTCCAGATGATTAAAGTCATATTTAAATAAAACACGCACCCTGGTTTGGTTCAAACTCATCAATTACGTTTCTTTATTTTTATTTTTATTTTGTATTATTATTATTTTAACTCGACCGACACCTGCGAGCTCGTGACGCTCTGGAGCGTGTGGGCGGTGCAGCGCGCGCGGTGGGAGGGGGCATCCGTGTGCGCGCGCGCGCTCGCTGCTGCCATTGTCATGGAAACTAGACCACCGCCTCGCTATTGTCTCGCGCTCTGCCAAGTTTATTATAAACACCGCGCGAGCCGCAGCAGCCCTGTCAAACGGAGCCGCGAGCGCAGAGCGCAAGTGAGGAGACGGACGCAGAGAGAGAGAGCGCAGAGCGAGGACGGAGCGAGGACGCAGAGGGGGGAAGAGACAGCACATCTGGATTATTTCCTGCAGAAAAGCCAACTCAGAGCGAGTCGAGCGAGGCTCCCAGCTGTCAGCGCGCAGGAGTTTACAGGAGATACTGGAGAGACGCAGCGGCTCACGCACGGTGTCTCCTGGAAGACGAAGCAGCTCCACACGCACCTGAAGACTCGGACTCGGCGTCCAGCTCGTCTGTTTGCAGACCGGTGTTCGCACCGGCTGACCTCCATGTATAAGATGGATTACTCCTACCTGAACTCCTATGACTCCTGCATGGCGGCCATGGAAGCGTCGGCCTACGCGGACTTCAGCTCCTGCAGCCAGGCCAGCTCCTTTCAGTACAATCCGATCCGCAGCGGACCCTTCTCCAACCCGGGATGCACCCCGCTGAGCACGGCCAGCTGCACCCTGGGGGCCCTGCGGGAGCACCAGCCCACTCCTTACTCGTCAGGTACAGGGACCTCCTCTGCACGTATCTCTGCAAAGATAGGATGGAGGAATTATTGTCTATTAGAGTGAGAATTACTTTTAAAAAATGCTGAACATCTTGTCTCCATCATTTTATTTTCAGCACTGCTGTTAGTCGATATAAAAGAATGAAGATTTAAATAATAGTTCAACTCACTTTTTATTAGAGAGGTCCTGGCGATCTGTAGGCCGAAACTGTTTTAGATGTATTTCACATTAATTACTTTGATTTCTAATTATATTACTGCTAAATCTAATTTTGCGGGGAGATATTTGCATGTTTAATTAGTAATTAACGCTACCAATTATTTCTAATTATATATATATATAAAACGATGGCGTTGTAAATAAAAAGAGATTTTTTAAAGGTAAATAATAATAAAACAATAATAATAATAATAAGTAATAATAATAATATAAATTGCATATTATTTATAGTATTTATATAATTTATAGAGACTTCAGATTTTCGGATCACTACAAATTGTGAAATGTAGGATTATATATAAAAATAAAAGCTACGACTCACTTTGAAAATATTTTATATTAAATTTATATAAACTTTAGTTACGAGCGTTGACATCGTGTTTAAAATCCACTGACATGAAAATGTCGCCTGGATTATTTATTGCAAAACGTTTGATAATATTATAATAATTATAATTTACCTGCTTGTATTTTTTTAAGTCCATAACTAGTTTAACTAATTAACTTAATTCGTTTTTCGGCTAAATAAAAATCTGAATTTACCAGCATGGATCGACCATCTAAGGATGAATTACAGCCGTCTGACTCCTGGATGCTGTCTTTTAAATCCTCGTTGTTGATGCGGCCTGCTGGGCCTCTCACTTCTCACTGGTCCAGAACAAACCGTAATTAATCAGTAACCAGTCTAAACTGGGCAGAAACAGCTGCTCGACTGTCGAATAAACCCGAAAACAGCTGTTTGTCATTTATAAAATGTCCTGAGATTTTATTATAATCATCCAAGACTAAGCTGCTGTAATAAATTGCTAAAACGTCTGTCATTGTGTTTTCCATCACTAATCCATTCATATATTTCTTTCCTCTCAGTTCCCTACAAGTTTTTCTCGGACCCCTCTGGCCTGAACGAGAAGAGGAAGCAGCGGCGCATCAGGACCACGTTCACCAGCTCCCAGCTGAAGGAGCTGGAGCGAGTCTTCGCAGAGACGCACTACCCAGACATCTACACCCGAGAGGAGCTGGCCCTGAAGATAGACCTGACCGAGGCCCGGGTACAGGTGAGAGGAGCAGGCTTTATTGTTTTAGAGCTGACACAGCCAACACTCTGTTGTTTGTCTACCAGTGTACCTGTAGTCACCTGAAGTGATTGAACCTGTCTGTGTCCTACAGGTGTGGTTTCAGAACAGGCGTGCCAAGTTCCGTAAGCAGGAGCGTGCGGCCAACGCCAAGGCTAACAGCTCTGGTGGCAACACGGGTAGCACCAGCAGCACCGGCTCTGGAGGGAAGAAGGGCGGAGAGCCGAGATCTTCATCGGATGATGATGAGTCCAAAGAGTCCACCTGCAGCCCCACACCTGACAGCACGGCCTCCCTGCCGGGCTCAGCCAACGGGAACTTGGGCAGCCCAGCCAGCCTGAGCCCCAGCCCGGCTCCTGCCAACAGCGGCTACGCGAACACCTCCAGCTCTCCGGTCCTCCAGGGGCTGAAGGCCCCCAGCTGGTCCAGCCTGGGGCCGTCCAACCCGGCCGTGGCCCAGCCTGCTGCCCAGACTCAGGAGATTCTGAAGGCATGGCAGCCGGCGGACAGTATGACCGGGCCCTTTGCTGGAGTCCTGTCCTCCTTCCACAGAAAACCCAACCCCACCATCAAGACGAACCTGTTCTGAAGCACAGCGGAAGAGAAACAGACACTATGTGGTCCATTGGAACTGTGAGGAGCTTGTAGCTTCTGTTGAGACTCAACAGAGACTATAACGTTACATTCACTGGTGTAGACTGCTGTAGTTCACAGAGGCCCCCAGTCCTTGTCCCCTCAAAGTGACTCAGAAGTCAGATAATTAAGATAATTAAGTCAACGGTGTCTCTCTACAAAATAGTATGCAATCCTTCACATTATACCTGCAAACATCACGTGGTGACGTTACACACTTCATTCACATGATCAAGTCACAGCTGCTCAGCCACACTGAGCAGAAATCCCTCTACAGACGATGTTGTTAACTCTATTTAGTGTAAAATTCTTCATGTACTTTTACTGTTACCTGACTAAACCCTTCACAAAGACTAAAGGAGGATGATTTGCCCACTACAAGATGTCTTCACACACACTCACACACACACATCCGGCACCCTCTGCCCTTCTTTCCTGTCTTTCCTACACTCGCGTTCCCACACTCGGTGCACACTCACACAGCCCTGATGAGCATGGCGGTCAGGTACGAGTTTAAAGCAGAAATCTAAACATCACGCTCCAGTCTCTGCTGGGGAAACAAAACAAACTTTAACCGTCAAGCACAATTTTCTCTAAGCAGCCCCCCCCAACCTCCCACACCCGACACAGAGAGTCCCACCAGAAGGAACTGGGTCCCCCTAAGTCTCTTTGCAGAGCAAAACAGGGCAACTCAAAATCCAATTAGCGCGGCTGGGTCCAGACCAGATCCCTCCCAAGTTCAATTCACCCCCTCCCTCTTCTTTACTGTATTAAGTCCTGACTACCCCTCACTGTGACACCCACCACCTCCTCTCCTCTCTTCTCCTCTAGGTCTTTTTGGTCCCATCATTCTTCCCTCTATCAGACAGTGGGCACTTTGTTCAAATTCAGCAACATGAGGTGTCTGTCCCCGTTTTCAGTTCCCGTCCTGCCCCGTTGTCTGGATGGCGAAGAGGTGGGGAACCGTAGTTATACACAGAGCAGAGTGTAAATCTGTCAGTCTAATTGAATAGAATCTAACTGAGCGTTAGCATCATGATCTAACAACTGGTTCCTCACCTCCGTCACCGACTGAAGGGTTTTGTTTTTGATGATCTTCCTGCTGGAGACGAACGAGTCTGTTCTGCAGCCAGAGCTTCAGTCTGTGGTCTGAACACTAGTGGACGTATAACTCATCACACACTCCGACTCAGACGTGCAGTTTCATTAAGTCTCCTATGGCAGAAAGACATGGGATGATCTTTCAGAGAAACACGATGCAAGCTGGTCAAACACTGGCAATACACTGAGAGATGGAGTTTTCTACGCTGTGTGCATTAACACTCTGATTTCTGTTCCCGTGGACCTGATCTCTTTGGCGAAAAGACAAAAACTCGGCTAGTTCTACTTTATTTGAACTTGCTTGTGTATCATCCGTTTCATTTTTTTGCAGATCACTGAAACAAGCTGATTCTTTGGGAGCGCTTCCTCCAAGAATCTACAAAAAAAAAAAAGAAAGAACAAAAAAAAAAAAAAAAAAAGGAGGGAAAAAACATGTATTTATTAATATTTTTTATTATGTCTGTGAGAAACCAACACGTTTCGTTGAAATTTTGTGACTGTAAATTCTGTAATTAGTAATATAAATATTAGGTAGCCTTTTGTTTATTTCTCTCACGTTGTTTTACAGAATTATTTCATTGCAGAGCATCTGTCTTACAGATCGACGCGTGTCCATGAAAACTATGAATCGACAGACGCTCTAGTGAATGAGAAGTTATAGCACTACTCTGAATATTCTAATAAATCTACATTATGGAAGCACTACCCGATGACTTTGATGATCTGGTTTCTTGTGTGTGGGGGAAAATGAACTGTTGTGTGTGAAGTGTTTTTGTGAACAGTGGGGTGTGAGCTGCTATCACTTGTTTTCATTCCTCCGTACACTCTTTCCCTATGAGGCAGGCCTACACGTCACAGGTCGTAACCGTTCCATCCTTTCAGCTTTCCCTGCTGACAACAAAAACATGAAAACAAGTGAAGCTGTAAAATAAGGAAAGATATTAGATTTTAATTGAAAAAAACAAATTACATGGGTGAACAACTTACATTAACTTAAAAGAAGAAACAAGATAAAATGGAGTGTGTCAGAGAAAACACAACAAGTCTTTTTTTTCTCTCATGCACGCACACACACGCACGCACACACACACGCACGCACGCACACACACACTAAGAACAGTGAAAGGCCAAAAAAGGCTCAAACAGAGATTTAACAGCTTTAACACATCTGATCGGTAAAACCTAGCCGTCGTTTGGCTGTTAAAAGATTAGACAGACTGTACTGCACATAATACAGACGAGTAGCTAAAGGTGTATGTGAGCAACATCATTCAAAACTGTATGTAGGTGGCAAAGACAATCAGAAGAGGGCAATCGCTTTCAGACATCAATAAAACGGCTAAAATCACATTCTTTAAATTTGCTTTTAAATCATATTTACTCCCAATTGTGTAACAATAAGACGTTACATGGTAAAATATTTCTACATATTTCAGTAGCAAAAGCAGGTGGTGTGGTTAATTAGAGAAATATCTGAAGTGATCCACCTCGATGTAGGAGAGGTGTCAGCTATGTTGAGATGAATCCACATCAGCATCATCTAATATGACAGCAAATTTGATTTTGAGTTAGCTTCTGGTCTGACAGAGGAGGCAGGGGTCAATTTAGGAACCAACAAAGGTAGTCTGAACACTAACAGGTGCATCAATGCTCAGCTGTTCAACTGCTTAAGAAGGTAATCTAAACAAACCATTGAGATAAACTATGAGGTGTGACTTTCACTGAACTTAACTTGGTTCTGTCTTATTTTGCCAAGTTTGCACAGTGGTGGCCCCTGATTAGGTTTATGGAGTAACACTGCCACCTGCTGGGTATATCAGCGAACTAATGCCCTCACGCCATTTGAGTCCTGCAGAAACCGGACTGTTGTCCTGCTTTCATGTGTTGGGAGACGTGACACTTTCTCCCATGCGCAAAAAAAGAAATTTCATGATCCACAAAACTGTGCCAAGTGTCCAGTAATGGAACAAATACTTCAAAAATAAAAGAAATCTCTACACTACATGACATGTTGTAAAGAACAAAATGTTTGGCTGACAAATTGTTTCTCTAAAACAACAACATGATGGCTTAAAAACATCTTATGATGACTACACATTACTCGATGTGGCTATGTTAACCTATTCCCTGAAAATGCTCCATCATGACACAAAGTTAATGAAATTTGACTCAGGCAATGCCAAAATACTATTCTTCTGTAAATTGAAATGTTTTTGTCCTCGCACATAATTAAAGTTTGAGCATGAGAAATCTACTAGGTAATATATTTTAAGTGATATTTCACTTGAGCGCAGCATTTATTGCCTCATGTTTGTCGACCAATCTAACAAAATGCTGACTGTTCCAACAAACACGAAATTGCTCAAATGCTGTACCAAAGTGAACTATGCACATTTAGCTCTAACAGGACTGGTTTGGTTGGTTTGCTCCACATTCCCTTTACCATTAAAAACACATAAAACCATAAATACATGCACGGACACTGACACAAAAGCACAACGTTTAAAAAGGATGAGACATCAGCTCACTTCAGTCTGACATGCCTGTGGGCTAGTTCCTCTCCTGTCACCACTTCCTGTCCACCTCCATCACAGAAGCAAAGGTGTTGCTCCGCCTGACCTGTGGGCTGATGTTATACTCATGAGAGAGCTTTCTAACAAGTCCCACACGGGTTCCCAACTGTGAACATTGATGGGAAAAAAACCTGAGATTCTGAGACGAACACAGTGTTGTTTAAGCATTCGGAGCTGAGGAGGCAAAACACAGGCTGTATGTTTTCAAGGCTCTGGTTTCCCACTTCCCCCTTTTTATTTCGATTTAAACTGAAAAAGATTTAAATTATCCGCTTGTGAGGAAACTGTGCCTCTTCTTAGCTAAGGTTCCTCAGCACAAAAAGGAAAACTGGCTTTAATTCTAACTTGAAGATGCAGGTCAGGATCAGTATCAGCTGCTCTACATTATCTCTTTTATGGCCATGAAAATAATATTATCTCATACTACATCTTCTTGCTAAGTTTAAAGCCAAGAGTTATGTAGTGATGCTTGAAAAATTGAAATGATTCTCGTTAAATAAAGACGCTTCTATGGCAATGACAACACACCTACAGTACATGTAAAAAAAAAAAAAAAAAAAAAAAAAAAAAAAAAGACGGTACAAGTGTTTTTGAAAATACAAATGGAGTGCAATTTCTCTCAGAAGGCACAGTCCGGCATCAATTGGCACATTACAGCTCCGTTCAGTTCAGCTGTGATTTGGCCTTCCAGGACCTGGTGTGGAACCAGGCTGGTTTGGACCAGTCATAGACCAGTTTGGTGCAGTTTATTTCTGTTGCTGCTGCTGCTGTCTGAGGCTCTCCAGCAGGATTCGCTTGTGGGTGGGGTCGAGCACTCCCGCTTCCTCCAGGTCTTCCTCAGTGATATCACTGGAAAAACAATAAAAGATGTAAGAAACATAATAGATCAGAATAAATAGTGAAGCTTCGTCATAATTCAGAATAAGCAGTCTAGAAATGCACAGAGACATTCCCTTTACAAATAATAATCATAATAATAAAAAACCTGCTTCAATTTTTGAAGTTTCACTATAAACTACCCTTTGCTTCGTTTAAGACTAAACTTGAGCATTACTTTTACACAATTTCATTACCTCAACAGTACTTTCATGTTCACCCCCACCTGCATGCACCTGTGTTTGACTGTCAACATATCTGAGTGTGTGAGTGAATGTACCTGAGAAACTCCAGGTCGTCCCAGCCGTTGTGTAAAAGACCCTCCTCATACCTCTCCAGTCCCAGTTTCTGCAGCCACTCCCCCACTGACGATTCCCCCACAGACAAAGATGAACTGCTGCTGCCCCAAAGGGCCTGCACAGGAGAAATACAAACTTGGAATCAATTAAAAAAGTACCACAGGAACACATTGTTGTGCTACATGAAAGTATTCAGCTAAAGCCCTAGTTTAGTTGAACTCCTTAAGAACTCCTGTTTGTAAGAAACTACATTACAAACACTGGGCTCTTGTCAAAGTTAAGCTTTGCTTCTTTACAAGACAAATATTACTGACTGAGCTACTGAACTGAGTGAGAATTTAAATGAACTGCTTACCTCCTCAGGCATGTCTTCTGCGATGCTCTCTGTGATGGGGTTTCTGGGGGGGAAGGTGCGGCAGGCATCTAAACCCAAACCCATGGGTGGACCTCTCAGAGGTGGTGGAGCGGATGGAGCGCGTGGAGGCTGCCCGGGAAACTCACTCTCACTCAGGGTCTTTGCCATCTGGAGAACAGAACATGACTGGTCGTCCAAAGCCCCTGGTCCAACTCCTCCTCCACCTCCTCCTCGCCTAAAACCTTCTCCTGGGGCCATCGGGGCAACAGGACCGGCTGCTGGGATCCTGACTTCAGCAAGGTCTGGGTAAAGAGGGCGAGGTTTGGGGAAGGGTGCTTCTGCAACCATCTCCAGGGCTCCCTTCGGGAGCGGAGGAGGGGGGAAGTCAGGAGGGGGTCGAGTCAGTGTGCTTCCAGTTGTTCCTCCAACACCTCCCCCCTGTGCCCCAGCCATACAAACGCCTCCATCATCTTCTGAAGTGCCCTCCTCGCTAATGGCACGGACTGGGTGTCCCGCCATGGGTCTGCGTGGGTGAGGTGGTCCCGAGGCTGCACATGGGGATTTGTTTCGAGCTCCAGCTGAGGAAGGAGGGAGTTTAGCTGCCTGGGGGTTTGTGGAGGTAGGAGACGGGAGAAGCTCGGGTGAGAGAGCCGCTGCCGACTGGTTGGGAACACCCTCCAGGATGTAGTAGGCGGGATTATTGTAGCTGTTCTTGCAGATGGATGGATCACTGTCTGACGCATCCTGTTTAGATCTTCACAGCACAAAAAGCAACAGAACAGTTAATTGATTACCTTTTTATGTGTTGTGATTTGCAGCTTTAGCTATTGATCTACAGTTTGTGAAATATAAGGGTGCATTTACTGAGGTACATTAGTGTTCTGTACCTTGCAGCAGTTTCCTCCTTCCTTTCTCCCTCTTCACTGACCTTGCCCAGCTCTCCTAATGGTTTGCGGACTACAGATTGCCTGCATAATGGACAAAACAAAACATGACTGAAATTAGCAAGGGAAAAAGAAATATAGAATAACAAGCTAACATGGTGATACCAGGGGGTATATTTAACATAAAAAACATAATGTTTGTTCCAATTGCCAATCTCAAAATGTTCACATTCAACAGCATGGTCCATGTTCCTTTTTCACCACACTACTAAGGGCAAATCTTTCTTATTAAAATTCGATAAATAAAATGTCTACAACATTACTATGATGTTTGTAATAGTATACAGTTTAGTCAAAGCTTGTTGAAAATTTTTAAAACACATTCAATATGTTGTACTGACTTGACATACTCATGTCCCACTCTGGATACCATTGTGGATCTCCCTTTAGGTCCACCTCCCTCATCCTTATCCACACTGATCCACTCTAAAATGCAAGAATAAAAAGAGTTACTGGAAACACTAACAGTATGTCTTTATGTTACCAAGAATGATGTGGACAATTAACAACTGCATATTCCTTAAAAAATCTTTTTATTTGCGTCATTCCCTGTGTGTCTGCACAGTGTACCAGACTACCACCACACATTTTTTTACAGTGTATTACCATAGAGTCTCTCCCTGGTTCCCATCCTTTCCGAAGGGACTCTGACTCTCATGGACCCCCTTATATTTCCTGTCTCCTCGCCACGATGGGACAGGTAAGTGTGGAACTGCTGTGCTGTGCTTCCAATCATCGACTTCAGAGCCAACACACACTCTCCTAACCGAGGAAAAAACGTGTTTTATTTGTCAGACTAAATTAAACAAGGTCAGTTGCAGAGTTGCAAAACCACACTACAAACATGAACAGCGTCTTTATACCATATGACTCATATCCATCCAGTGATTTCACAGTTAGAAGCAGATGCTGGTCCTGCAGGTACTCGATCTCTGAGAGCAGAGGTTTCAGTGTTGTTAGCTGTTTGTTGGACCAGCTCACACGCAGGAAGTTGACATTGTCGCTACTCTGGCTGTCATTCTCATAACTCTTCTTAAACTCTACAGATGAGAGACAGAGAGAGAAATGCAGGACAGAAAGGATGGGAGAGAAAACAAAGGGAACAAGGTGGGAAGGAAAGAAGGAACAAAAGCAGGGAGATGTTTCTGTTGCATGTCATTCAAAAGTACATGGTGGTTAGGAGGTGGGGATATAGCAAAGGTCAAAAATGAATTCTAGCTTAAAGGTATACTAACTTCCTGAGATTGGGAGGGAGGAAGGACAATACAAAAGAAAAAAGCAGACATAATTTTATTACATCCACCTGGTGTTACAAAAACCCAGTGGAAAAACTGTGTGATGTGAGTCAGTGCAGCTGTGTTCACCTCACCTTCGAGACAAGTGGAGTAGAATTCGATGAAGAACTTCGTTCTACTCGCTGTCTTCACTATGGCCTCGATACTCTCAAACTCGATGTAGGCCTGCTCTGAGGACTTTGGTAGACCTAGAGGGAAGATCAGGTTAAACAGTGTGTTCTGTTTTCTTTGCCATTTTCAGGCAACATTAAAACCATAAGCTTTAACTATAAGGACTATAAGAAAACAGTCAAAAGATTAATCTTTGTTGTTGTTCATTTTAGGAACAAGCTGAAGGAAAGGAGACAAAGTAAGTCATCATCAGGAGAGATTTCAAATGACTAGAAGAGGAAATAGTATTTTTAAAAATTTTAATGTATTTATTTTTACCTTTCTTGGAGACAAACTGGGAGGTCACCCCCACCTCGAAGGTAGCAAACACCGGGGAATGATCACTAGTCACTATATCATCTGTACAGCCTGCGGAATAAAAGAGCAGACTGCTATTATCCCCTGGTGATTAGTTATATACAGTTTAGAGAAAACCACTAAACCTGCAGAATAAATAGCTAAAAATGACCCCTGTTACATTTAATAGAAATAAATGTGTTGAATTGTTTTGTTTTTTTTTCTTTACAGATGGTCTCACCATAGGAGTTGCAGACAATGTGTGTTTCTGGATATGACTTCCACAGAATCCTGTCACACCACGATGGAACGTTAGTCCTCATCTGGCACAGACAGAAACGTGGAAAAAGATGAAATATGATTATGAGGATGACTCACAAACGAAACAGGAAATAAAAAGTTTGATAAGTCAGTTAACATACTCCTGTGGCCTTCTGCTTCTGCCACACATATGTGTCTCTGGAGCCCCGCTCATAACGGTAGGTGGGTGGGAAAGAGATCTCTTCCTCCGCTACAAGAAGACACACATTTTAGCAGGTCAGTCTAAAAGTGCACAGCTGTACATATTTCAAGGAACATTGCTTAAAGTAAATTCTAAATGGCAAGAATGAAAGAGAAAGCTCTCGCATTTTCTCACAATGGCAAAAAGGAGAGAGACTAAAATGTTAACAGTTCCTGAAATGAGTCGTTCTATTTATCTTTCTGCAGTGAGGGAAAAAAAATGTCAAAACCACACACTGAGTGCGTGGACGAGTAGCCACATCCTGTGTAAATGGTTACTGTTGAAAAAATACTAGAAGAGAAGATAAAAGTGACATGAGAATGAGGCATGTTGCAGATCATGATAGGAAAAAGGTTGTGTGTATGTCTTTAGTCTTAATGGGACAAATGTCCTTGATCCATGGTCTTGGACAAAAGGACTGAACAGGTGCTTTTGGGAAATATGAGTCATCACTTCAGCTGTGGTATGAGACCAGCAAAACTTTGTTTAAAAGGACAGAAACCTTGTGTTAGTGTTGAGATTTTTTTAAACTACTATTTCTTAAACAATTCCTGCTCTGACTCAAGAATGACAAACACTGACCAAAGCGTAGAAAGACTTTATTCTTCTCCCTCTCCAAGTTGAGCTGGTCCACCTTCAGCAGGGGGTCAAACTCCTTCCTGTTAATGTAGTTTAAAATCTCCTGCAAAGACAGACACAAATAATGACATAATAAAAAGTTATCTAGGTTGGCTGCATTTCACAGTTTCACAGCATGTGTTCTGCTTCACCTGTATGTCCATATCCAGCCTGTAGTTGAGGTCTCCCAGCCAAAAAAGGTGTGTGAAACGCAGCGAGATGTCAAAGGAGCTCAACTGTTTGTCTCCTAGTGACAGCAGCCGTAGTATATCAAGGTAGTTCTGGTTTCTCCTGTGGAAGTCAAAGGTCGCATGTGTCACAGGAAATAATTGGTAAAAATGTCACGGCTGTATGTGTCCTTTGTGTTTTTTACAGTACAACATCAAAATATCTGATGTCTGTCCCCAATCTAAAATTACAGTGTACAAATACAACACAAAGGTAAGGTGTGTGAGAATTTACTACAATAAACTGGATATAAGCCATGTAAAATGTGTGGTAGGTACCTGGCGATTTTCTCATTCCCTGATGTCAAGTGACAATTTACAAAACCAAAAGATGTCCCATTGAACATGAACGACACACCCACAGCTCCTTTGTTACCTAGGAAACCATCAAACCACACACAAGCTCAATACATTACATAAACGTGAAATTTATATGTGAAAACGTACAAATTCGTCTTCATTCAAGTCACACTTTTCATTAAATTTCATTCAAAATGGCCCCTTTGTTATTCATGTATCACACTGTGCTGCTGTTCCACTTAAAATTAATATAACAAATGAACAATTAAGTGTTATTTAAGTGAAGATAGAATGAATCATTGTTATTACCCAGTGTGTTGGCAATCCCTGTCTTGACACTGGACATCCCCACGTGGCTAATTCGATTCTCGTGTTCAGGTTTCACCAACACAGCAATTTTTATGCTCCACAGACTCTGCACTGCAATCTATAACCAAGTACAACACACAATCTAGTTACCATTTATCCACTCACTGTACAATAATCCACCTTTCTTCATTCTCCCCCATCATGACTAACTTGGTAGATGTGAGAAAGCACAAATAACACAGATGTAGTCAAAGAATGCAACATAACAAACCAAACATTTAATCTCAATTTCTTAAAATCCTCCTCACTGGTTTATAATCCAGTTCTGTGTGCTCCTTCAACACAGCACGGAGTGACTCGACCCATTCCCGATCACACACTGAGTTTTCCTGGGTTCCAAACACATAGAGGTCATGAGGGATAGTCACTGTCATCTCATCCAGAGTCTTCCCAAGGCCACGACACAACACCCATGAGGTCACAGACTTAGGCGACGGCACTGAGCCTACAGACAAAGACAAAAAAGCACATTCTCACCAAAAATACTAATGTCAGTATGTCAATGTTGCTATTAAAGTAGATTATGTCAAATAACGTGTGTCTAACCCATATTCCAAGTGCCTATGAAAATGGAAATCATGTCTGGCTCATCCTGGTTGGAATGTTTGTTCTTCATCAGCTGCAGCAGCTGGCAAAATGCTTCCCGCTTCTGAAACACACACACACACATCAGTTATTGGAGAGTGCCACAAACGGGCACCAACAATCTGTGTGTGCAAGTGTGTATGTGTATACATACAGCTCTTACTTTTTATTTGTCATCATGTTTTAGTTAATTAAGGAGAACTATCTAGACATAAATAGCATTGCAGAGCTGCATATGCATAAAATGTATGTATGCAAATCTCATTACAGCAAGACTGAAATCTGAATTTATTAAAGCTGTTTGTAAACAGGTCTCGGTTACAAACCTCAGCCATGTTAGTTTTTCTTAATCTGACTCTTAATACACAAATAAAAAGGAAATAGTATTTCCCTATCAGTCTGTCACTCTAATATTTGCAGGTACAGTACACAGGTGTAATTGTAAAAACTTTGCTTTCATATATCTTCAAACTAAGTTTGAGTGTGTGGGGGTGTGAGACCTTGGCACTAGCAAAGATGAAGTCTTTCCTCTGGCTCTTGTCCTTCTCCTTCTCAAAAACAATACCAAGCTTATTCTGCACCCGCTGTGACTTGATCAGCTGACGGACTGAGAAAGATGGAAAAAGACAAATAGACAGGCAGGAGACAGCGCATTAGAGATAAAGGGCAGGAAAGAAAAAGCAAGATCACGGAACAGATTGTTAAGGTTAAAGAAAGAGAACAAAGAAGATGAAACAGTCAAAATTATAGTCAAAGCTGGCATTAAATGCTGTTTTATGTCATAATGTAAAACAGATACCGTCCAGAATATGATATAAAAGACTTAATCTGAAGTAGAAAAATGTTTCAAAATTTACTAAAATATACTAAATCATATATTTATTGTGTATACATTGTTGGTGTGCTTCTCACTTTTGTCATGTGTGAAGGTTGTCCAGTCCTCCTGACTGTCCTTCACCTTCTTCATTACTACCAGTCGCCCTCCCTCCACGTCCACTGACAGAGTGTACTTCTGACTCTTCCCTATCTTTGTCAGCTCTGCCAGGTAGACGTCCAGCTTTACCTGTATTGGGTAGGATAAGAAGGACTAAACACACACCCACCATAAACAGACTTGGACTGCTACAGCGCAATCTAAATTCATATCATCGTATGAAATCCTCACGCCACCAGGGGTCTCTAAAGTGCAAGTAGTGGACCCATCAGCATTCTCTCTATTTTCCACATGCACAGCAGGCTTCATGAGTATTAAAAATCTAAGTCAGCAGTCATCACACAAAGTGTCTTGATTGCCTTGATATCACTTAGAAATCTTTTAATAATTTTGAAGAAGACATGTGGGCCTTTAGTCTATGAGAAGAGAAAACTGTTCATTTCTCAGGTAATTGTGTTGTAACTTTGAGTCATACAGTATAGCGTAAACATCAATGAGGTCTGTTTGCATATCAGTGAGTGAATTACATGCCACATCTTAAACCTATCGCCCCATCGTGACAACATTTCTGTTCCTGTACAGCAGGAAGCTGCTGAGAAGCAAAGAATAGCGACTCGTCTGACAGTTAATATTTCTAATCATTACTTTCTGTTTACTCTTCTGACTCAACTTCTTTTCCCTGCAGTAAAAGTGCTCCCACTCACTTATCTCCCTACTCTGTTTTATCTGCATCTCCTTCACCTCTGCTGTCAACTGAATATCTTTTATATTTATCTTTTATTAGAATTTTTTTCTCCCACTCTTCAGTAGTCTCCTTCTTATGTCTATTACTCATATTGTTGGGACAACTTTAAAATAAAACAAGTATAATCCCATTACCACTATAAGAAACATTTACTTACTTATACACTTGGTCTACATGGAAATAGGAAACCAAAAGTCATAAATACCACTGAGTATCACAAAGCCAGTGATGATGCCACAGGAAGTTGAATACTAACCATGCTTGAGTCTCATATAAGCTATGCTGACGAATCTCCAGCAATGTGTTAAGAAATACATGACTCCACAGTCACATTCAGTTCATTCTGATTCAGTCTTCGACTTCTTTTCTCTTCACTTGATACTGTAAATCAAATCTGGACGCGAGGTGTTCCAGCACCATACAACAGATCTCAGGTTTGACTCTTGACTAAAATGACTTTATTTATTCAGTGTCTTTGTGATTGCTAGAATGCAGATTTTCCACAGCATCCATATTTGAATACATTAAGGTACAAAAAACCTTTAAGCATTATCACTACAAGTCTAATACCATCTTCCTTCTTTCTGCAGAGACACAACCACAAATAAACTGATACCTCAAAGGCCTGCACTGGAATGGCTTTGCTGTGACGCATGGACAGAGGAGGAGGGGAGCATGGAGAAGATAAACTCATGTCCTGGAGAGCTTTCAGGGCCTAAGGGGAGAAACAAGAGAAGGGATGGGAGGAGAAACGATTAGCAGATATGAGATGAAAAAAAAGAAAGGAGGGAAAGCGTCGTGGACATAAAAAAAGACACTGTATTGTTTTCAGTCTCAGGGTTGGTGTCGACAAGGGAACAGTTTCCCATTTCCTAAACGCAAGCTAACAGGAGCAGAGAAGGTGGAGTCAGTGACATCATATGATTTGTGTAGTTTAACTGCACTAAGGCCATTTCCTTCCAAATCTCCAAAAGTCTCTCCTTACCAATGAAGATTAGAAACAATTTGATCTATTAATGCAGCAGAACTGGCCAAACATTACTTCAAAATCATGGATATAAACAAAAAATCTGATTGGAAAGGCAAAAAATTACTGCTAGGCAAAACAAAAAGAAAACTTTATATCTTTAAAACGTTATAGCACATAGTGAACAGTCTCCATTTGGCTGTTCTTACTATTATTGTTACACATTATGAAAATAGATTTTAATAGATTGTATCAACAAATACAAACGTCTCTTGTGTCTAAAAATGTCACAAAATCCCTTCATCTTTCTCCATCTGTGTCTTTTCCATGTGTTGTGTGTCAAAGTCCCAACAAGGGCCCCAACAAGACACACAGCAGCCCGCTGGGATACACATGCAGCTGGCAGGGCTTGTGGACAAATTATCCATCATGTGTACAGGGTTATCTAACTGGACCACCTCCAGCTAACAGCTGTGTGTGTCTGTATGTGTGCATGTGGGTATACACCCAAACACAAAAAGGAGACAGATGGAGAGAGCAGAAGTGATTGTGTGTATGTGTGTGTACATGCCTACACATAACATGTACCTTCTTCTCAATGGAAGACAGCAGGTCTTTGAGAACGGCCAGCTTAGTCACAAGGTTTTCCAGCTCCTGGTCTCCACCCTGATTCACTGACTGATGGAAGAAAGAAAAACAAAAAACAACAACACGCGGTTAGGACTCCTTGCTGTGTTGTTCGAAAAGATGAACAGAATGTAACTAAGAGACAAGGGATGAGATTTAATATTTTGCTACTATAATTTTTTTTAAATGTAGGGATAAACAGCATGACTTTAATAGAGAAATGGAAAGAAAAGTTAATATTGTAGATAAGCACAGCAAACAGAGACAGAGAGCTGTACCTGTTGGATCATCCTGGAGACCATGAAGGCGCTCTGCTGATCAAAGACTTTAGACAGGATCTCTAGACCAGACAGAACCTTATCCACCTCCCTAAAAGGTAAAAATATATAAGTTGGCTTAAAACTCAAAAGAATTTATCTATTAATCATTAGGGAAACAAAATTTCTAATATTTTTATAGGAACATGTTGATGTTATTCAATGAACATATAATAACCATGTGCTACGTGAAGGTAGCAGACAGCCCCACAATGGCAAAAAGAGCAAATAAATAAAAGAATAACCCTGCATCTGTGCAGTATGTTTGTGTACAGATGTACACAAACAGATGTTCTAGTGTTGCCTTCTTACCCATTAAGCCGTTTGCAGGATGCCACTAGTGTCTTGTTAAGGTGAGGCAGGGCGCAGGCTCCCTGTTTGACAGCCTCGAGGTCCAGAGCATAGCTGCCCTTCAGGTACTCATGGGAGACTGTGCTCAGGCCATTAGCTGCTGGAGCACTAAAACAAATAAAAAATAAAGACCAATGTATCTACATTCTGCATTATCAGTTGCATATTCACACTATAGGAACTATAAGAACTATAAGAACCACCATTGAATCACACACTTCCTCTCAACCAGAGTGCTGACCTATGTCTACCGTGTCAAATACATTTCATTATTTCATTTTAAGGGGAACATTTAAAAGGTCTAGTTAGGACAGAAAAGTTGCTTCCTTATTCTGTTTTACAGACATGCAACTCAATGCCTCAATGCCTCCTGTTATTTCTTAAGAAGAACCCCTGTTGACAGAATATTTAACTACTTTTAATTTTTTATAAAGTGGACTTCAATGTAAACCAACAAACACTTCCTGCATTAAGCCTTATTTTTAATAAGTCTGCAAAGGAGGGGATTGTTGAAAATGTGAATAAGTAGGTGATGTGTTGTTCCTTTAATGCCTCTGCGCTTTAGGAAAATGTAATGAATCATGTATAGTGACTGTTTTATTTCCTTAGCCACTATCATGATTGTTTCCATGAGAATTCACCAAATGAGGACCTGCTTTTTTTCCACATACAGCTGACACTGAAAAAAAGTTACTAATAATTTTTTAGGAAAACTCCTGTAGGCAGAAACAATCTGTTAGAGAAATATCAAAAAGGTGAAAAGAACACACACACACACACACACGTGCACGCGCACACACGCACGCGCGCGCACACACACACTGCAGTCCCAACTTCATCAAAGCCTTGCATCATCAGTGTGGCTTTCAACAGGAAGTGGCTTTCCTTCTCTATGCAGACACAGAGGGGCACACAAGGGGAACTGAGGATATTAATGAATGTGCATGTGTTTAACATGAGTGTAAAAGACTAATTATTATGTTTGACGTTAATATGTAGACAAGATGCAAGATGTGTCCACAGTGTATATCAGAAATGGAAGGGAACTGGGGCACTGTGTTTGTTTGTGTGTACACGTGTTTGCTAGTAACACATCTGCATACTATTTTTAAAGCATCCTTCCTCTGTGTGTGTTGCGGTTGTGTGACTAACACAAGGTTAACTTTTTTTATCGCTTATCACATTCACACAGTTACACAAATTCACACGCAGATTCTGCCCAGTAACAACCACAGCCTGACCTGTGAACTGACCAGTCTGACCTGTGAACACTGCCCTGAGCCTTGCTCACGGGCATCTCAGTGATGTTGATGGGTCAAGGGCTGCTCACTTCTCTAACCCCAACCACTGCCCCACTACCTTCACCAACATGTAGGTTAAGAAGCCTTCGGCGTTTATGATTTGATTCTTAGTGAATATACATTACTGTTTTGACGTGGACACAATAAAATGACTTTGTACCTGTCTGTGGGTGTTTCTGGTCCAGGAGGAGTCGAGGTGGAGGCAGAGCGAGGGGGAAGAGGTGGCTTATCATCCTCTCCATCTGCCAATCACAGTAAATAGGAGTTAACAAATGACAGGAGGGAGGCTGCTGTGGGTGTAACAAAGGTACATGCTAGCTCCCTTGTTTGACTGTTCCTTGCTCCTTATTCCTCATCTGATCCTGCCCAAGTCCAAGGAGCAAGCATTCAGCTTAACTGTTCAACTTAAGTCTCTGAATGGTCCAAAACACTCATCACATCTCCTGATTGGACCCTTGCTAATTTGACTTACTGATCTTAAATCACATTTTAATATCACATCAGCTTTTGACCAGAGAGGAATATTAACAGAAGCAACAGAGTACAATTACAAAAACTTGTAGTTTTCAGATTCATCATCCACTTAGCACTATTGGATCTGTAGGTGTGTTTAGCAAAAAACAATGTTTTCATTAGATATATAATCTGGTATTTATTATTCTATTTAGTACTCTGAACAATAATATAAATTAGAGAAAGGTGGATAAGAAGTAGATGCAATGAAAGTGAAAAGTGAAACAACTGAGAAATACTCCAGATGAGTGTGCTTGTTTAGGATCTAGAAATACCTGAATAGTCTCTGTCATCAGTAGCTGTTTCCTCTCTGTCCACTGCGTAAAGCAGGGTGGTGACGAGACCCTGGCTGGGCTGCAGGTACAATGAAACCAACTCTGGTAAGGTTTTAAACCGCTTGGGCTGCACACCCTGGGACGTCTGAGAGAGACAGCGACAAAGAGAAACATGGAGGGATACAGCGAAAGACAGGGTAAGAGAACGAAAGTTATTTATATGTGGTGTGAACATAACAATTACATTCGAGCTCCCTGGCTACAAGTAGTTATCTTACTGAAATCTCTGGTGACCCCTATTGTTCTACATCTAATGTTATGTAAGCAAATATGACCCAGTAATCTAAATATAATTCAAACCAGGAGGACCTACTTTGGTAAACAAATTTGGTTCCAAAATTTGACTTGTCTCATTTCAGTCAACCCCCAAAAATCACGTAGCAGTGATGTGGCCGCATGGACAGTCTGAGGTATTATGTTGTTGTGTGTGTGTGTGTGTGTGTGTGTGTGTGTGTGTGTGTGTGGCTGGGGGTGGTGGGGACTTCACAGCTGTTGGCCACAAGGCACAAAGAGGCTGCTTGTTTGAGTGTGTGAGTGTGTGTGCGATAGAGTTCAGTGCCAACAAAAGCATCTCTGCCTGCCAGCTGCTACCGAAGCAAATACAGTTTTTGCTGCACACATGCACACAGTTGACCTCAGTGGACTGCATGTGTGTCTTCTCTTTACCTGTACAGCCAAAAATCCTTCTTCATCTGGGAGGATCCTGTACGTGTGGACATGCTTCTGAAACCTGCAGAGAAAGAGAGAAACATGGTTGAACAAGTTGGAGCAAATGTAGTGGAAAGCAGACTCTTAGACTATGGTTTGATTCAACAAAATACACTATTTCAAATCTAACATTAGCACATAAAGTGTTGTACTTGACCTTAGCAGACAGTGGTGTGTTTATATATGTATAAGAGTGGGAGGGGGGGTTTAAACACTGTAGAGAACTTCAACCTGTTGCTGTCTGTCACGTTTGAGACTGGGCTTTATACTTACAGTAGCATGATGCAGGAAAGTGGGACATAGTTAAACCTAGTCTTTATACATTGGAAATCTACAGCGATATGTACAAAATAAAGAAAAACGCCATAAAAAAAAAAAAAGACTAGCTATTTGTTGAATCTCTCCAAGATGTATGTGTGGCATGTTTATTTCACTCAGCATCTGCGTGCCTCAAACTATGATTGCATTTCAGATTGAACCACACGCTCTTTTTTCCTTTTCAACCAATCGCTGATCAATTCTGTGGCACTGTGACTGCACAGCCATGGCTACAGGCCTGCAGTCACAAGCTGCAGCTGAACGATTTTCACGTGCGCACTTCATGTCTGCTCAGTGAACCGAACTCAAAATGTTCAATTTGCCAAACAAACGTTGTGGTTGATGTCTGTTGGTGTATATATGTCATGGCTGTGCGTCTGTTTAGCAGGGTGGATGTTGGTGGCTTATGCAAAACACTTCTGTAATGCTTTTACTTCTGTTTATAGTCCATGCTTATTTACAGTAGGCGTGTATGTATACATGATATAAATGAAGGCGGATAAAGCCATGTTGGGAAATCATGCTGTCTCATCCCTGTCTACTCAGCTGTTTTTCCAGTGTTTCCATGTGAGTCCTCATATATTAAAGTGTTTCAACATCAAACAGCAACCGGATTGGTTTTTACAATCCTAAAAAAGCAAATACTGGTCCATGCAGTTATACATAATACAACTAGAGTAGATCATCTTTATAAGAAGATACCCCAGATACCTGAGTTTCTTCACTGGAGATGTTAATCATAGTACATCATAGCACAGTTACAAAAATTAAACCTACACAACATTTCTAAATTATATGTTTTATTCTTGATGACGTCAAAGAACGTAATAAACATTTTGTCTTGATTCAGCAGGAGATATAACAAAGTACAAAGTGCCAATGCGTCCAGACCATTAAACTGCTTCTAAAATGATAACCCTCATGACCCTATAAATTTGCTCTTACTCTGTGTTAACCTTTGGACTATTTCTGTAGTCCAAATTATGTTTAATATTTTTATGAATGTTTGCTGTAGTAGATCAGATGCCATTAGATTGTGTTTCTTTATTTAGCATTGTTGCTTTGATTTGCGTCAGAGTTAAATGATATGGGACTAGGTTAACTAAACAACCAGGACATACAGAGCAGAAGTTCCCATGTTGAAGAGAGACTGTTGTCATAATACTTCCATATATCAAGTGTCTTGCAGTTAATAAGACTAACAGTACAAACTAGATAAATATTTGCTTTTGGTTTTCAAGGTCCAACAGTAAACCCAGTGAGATGAGCTACTCTTTTTGTCTGTCTGACCCCTGAACTATATCTATATTTAATCCTGTCACATTATTATATTATTGTTATTATTATTATTATAACACAGTAAATTGTACTTCCAGTGGCACATAATCCATATACTGACTGCAGTGTACAGTAGTGTGTATCTGTGTGTCTTGGTGTTTGTCTTCCTGTTGGCAGCTGATGAAATTCTCTGCGTGTCTGTGGAGTAAATACTATTGTTTCAGTAGCAGCAAAGTTATAACAGGAGGGAGGGTTATGGAGAAAGAGAGAGAGGTTTATTATGGGATAGACATGTACTGTAGACTCAAAGCATACAGTGAGTGTGTGCTGTCAACAATAGTCTGAGGATAACACTGGGCTCCAGACCAACCTTTTCCCACTGGTAGCACTGGTGCTGCACTTAAATTGACGTACAATGAAACAAATTCACATTCTCCTATCCTAACTGTATGACTGATAAATGCTGTGGTAATAAAGAGACAATTTACAGAAATGACATTGTGTTGATTTATTTTAAAAGAAAAACTCATAAGAACTAGTTTACTGAAGTAGTGCTTTAAAGTAATGTCCCCCAGCCGCCCTGAATCCTATCTGTAACTCTGAAACCTATCGACCAGGGGCCTAACTCAAGTCCTTTTATGATCCCATGCAGTGAAAACACTGCATCAGAGACATATTTAGATCAGCTAGTCTCACTGGTATCAATATCTTAGAACCCCAGCAATCTTTCATTTTTCCACTCTCTATCTCTACATTTCACTGTGCGATGCTCCCTCGCTCCCTCTTAGTGTTTCACATGTTATACAATGTTTAAAAACTAAAACAAATGGGGACATATTTGCAAGTTGCACTGGTGTGCCGAGTTGAAAGGTTTAGCCATACTGTCTCCAAAAATGGTACAAAATGCAACTAGATAGTCAGAGTCTGGGGCTTTGTAGTGACCAACCTGCTGACTATCTCTGTCCACCTCCTGTTATCTTTCGCTTTCACAGATGATCCAGTGGCATTGGCTAAACTTATACCTCTCTGTGTTTTAAGTTACCAACACCTACATTTCCCCCCTCTTATAATCCTCTGTTGTCCACTATTCTGCTCATCATGTACTCCCTCCTCTACTAATTCAACTTGCAGCAGGTCACGTCAATTACCCTACACTGTAATGCTGCATATATGAGCTATTTTCAAATGGTTTTTTAACTTGATCACAGTCAAAGATAGTGTAAAAATAGATGTGGTTCCTTATCTTAAAATCTTCCGTAAATAATCTTCTCATGCAAAAATGCCCAGAAGCTGTAAAACATAAATAGGATAAAATGGCAAAACATACTGTACTCTGTAACCAAATTAAGTTGTATAGTACTTCTATCCCAAAATATCTATCTATAAGTAAAAAAAAAACTATGGAAAATAATATATAGACCAACTTAAACACTTTCTTGGTGAGGATTGTTAAGTTTCGAACGCACACAGAAACACAGAAGGCCATATCTGAACTCTGACATTTTAAGACACGCTGAACTGAGCAACAGCTTCTTGACAGCAAAAATATTTAACAATTCTCTGTAATCAACGCAGAGATGTAAAGACTCGCTATTATTAGCACATGGCATCGACTCACTAGGAAGATAAAAACGTGGCACCACACAGGGAAACATCTTAGAATTTATGAATTAGTATTATTTTAAACTGACAAGATGGCCAGCTGGTCAGATGGGTCACTTCCTAAAAAGGTTGCAGTGTTACCTTAAAATATTTACACACACACCCAAAGTGCACAGACTAAAATATACAGTAAGAGGAAGTGAAAGACAAAAAATTGGCCTGTGAATAAATGAGAATAAAGCAATGAGAGATATTCCTATCTTGACTCAAGGTTTTGTTTTGTTTTTTTTTTTGTTCTAGTGCATAATTTGACAATTTAATGTTTCAGATTTTGCTATATATTCCCTCAAAACCCTTCCATTGCACCCACAGGTCCCTGCTACTGCTCAGATTTCCTCTGCTCCTGTCCAAAACTGTATTTGTGCTTTCAGATTTACTGATACTTAAAGAGATTTCCTGTGCTCCAGTTTACATTCTGAGTGAAAGGGAAGGATTTTGAGAGAAAGCACAACAAAATCTGAATGTAAAATCATGAAATTATAATGTCATATAGAAAAACTATGCTCTTAAAGTCACCAACGCAAACAGTTTTCATACAACAACAGAGTGGGTGGAAAGACTTCCTAAACACAGTGGTGCTCCCAAAGCTCTCAAAAGGGAAGTACAGGTCTGTTTATGCAAGTCACAAGGGCGAGCTCAACTAAAAAGTAAGTATACATTTTAAGGGCACTGATCTAAAAGACAGATAAAATGTGATAGTAGGTACCCCACTGATACAACTGTGCAAATTCCCATGTCTCATCTTGTAAGTGTTAAGAGAGTGTGAGTTTAAGGAGATGGCGTTCAACATACAGACAACCTGCTACTACAGATCAGCTCTGATGCTCCAGGATGCCACACTGACTCATAACTAAAACCCGTGTGGCTTTTTCAAGCATCTGGTGATTCAGTTCTTTTAGCAAAAGCTGACTAAGGTGAAAAATGAATGCACCATCTGACAATTTAATATTTTCCTCTGTTCCATCAGGGGTTTTTGGGAAACAATCAAATGTGTCACCCCCATTGTCAAACATTTAAGACACGCAGCTTGTTTCTGTCAAACTCAGATAACAACACAACATGTGTGTTGGCAAGGTTGTAACATGGAGCCACACTTTGACGTATTTTTTATTTATTTTGTGCTTGTGTTGTGAACTGTTTTGTACAGTGAACTGTGATACACAGTTTCACTCTGCATGGATAGAAACTAGAAGTTAAGGTTTGACTTCCCTTCAGTGTGAGTAACGTCACTTTGACAACCTGACATGTGGTTTTCAAAGCCAGATATATTTGTTTATTTTTATAAATTACAAGAAGATGGCATTAGATCCCACGTGCCAAAATAGCTCTACTGCAACACCCATCACTAAACTGGCATACAAGATCCAGTAGGCTTGAAAAATACATTGTCCATTGACAAAAAATGTACAGCACATAGGAATCCCCTTTAGTTCAATAATTCAGATAGATTTCCTCTTCTTTGAAAGCAATCACCATATGTACTTCATATCCTAAACATCACAGAGATTAGTATAAATTTCAGAGTGAATAACTGTCTTGTACACATCTGCAAAAATCACTCAAATTGACCTGTGTGAAGGCTGCACATTTATAGATGTATAAATTATATATATATATAATATAAATCTAATATTTACATTTCTTTCTGTTGTTGTTGCTAATATAATGCCATTATGATTGCAAAAACATATTATTATGTTAGTGTCTTGTTTAGGAGAGCCATCTGGTACAGTGTTTTGAAATATCAACATAAAAACTCACGAATCATTAATCTTTACAGCACTACTACTATTTATAATCACTAACAGGAAATGATGAGTTCAAATTTAAATGTTCAGCTTTTATCACTATTGTACTTACAGTCCATTTTAGTGCCTTAATCCTGTATCATGACTGCTGCAAAGCAAACAAAAAAATACGCCAGTGCCGGATTACATTTACAATGACAGTGAGGGACAATAAATAGTAAAAATTGCTAAGGGATATGTTAGTTTTTTAACTGTGGGGGGAACGCGTCTAGGTAAAAAGCAGTAACACTGCTTATAAAGCAGAGTTAGAGTCATGAAGGAAACTTTCTGAAGGAAAAGAAACTCCAAGATGTGAAAGGTGAAAGGGGAGAGGAAGTGAGAGGTGGAGGCAGGAAAAAAATCCGGAAACGAGTGATGCATAGATGTGAGGAATGTCGTAGGTCATAGAACGACCTAGTGAATGACCACAGCAAAGAACGAAAAGTGGAAGTTGTCAGCAGTGTTTACGAATCTCTTTGACTGTGTATTCTTACTAGATCAGTGGTAAGATGGATGCCAGGTGTACAGCTTTTTTTTTTTTTAAGTTTGCACAAAAACAGCAGTATTGGGTTTAAAGGACAAGTTTGGTGCTACATAATAGTGCATTATGCAGCGATAAGGGGAACTGATACTTGGTATCCGTTAAACCTCCTAATTACATTCTCAATTAATAATTCAGCGTAAAAAATAAAAACAAAATGTACATACAAATTCATGAAAATGTAAACAGCTTGTTTTGCGTGACCTATGGTCCGAAACCATATTTAGTTCATAAAGTTGTATAAACAAATAAAAGCAGTAAATACTCAGTGGAAGAGCAGGAACTGGCAAATATTTGACATTTTGCTTTAAAATGACCGAAAATACAAAGCGCTGCTGATTGAAGAATCAATGAATCCACAGCTCTAGCTGGCATCAGAACAGGCCGTCTAAATACCTAGTACATAAAGTATGTAGTGCTGGTGTGCATATATACAAACACAAAAAAGTTGAGATAATCTCTGACAGGGGATGTACGCTAAGTCACTGTCCGAGTAAAGCTGCTGCATGTAGAAATGGTTGTTGGAGAAGTCTGTCTTATGTAATGGAGGCATTTCACCACTTCTTTTTGTACAGAGGATGTCATGTCCTTTCACTATTAACAAACACTACTTGACATACACACTGGGGTCATTAGGTGTGTCATGGTTTATTCTGTGAGGAAACGTAGGTGTAATTGCGTCCAACTCTCCAGGTCAGCCCTGATCATAACTGAACCTTCAATTAAAACATCTGCAAGGCTTCCCCAGCTCATAGATGCTGATGTTTACCCTTACAACCATCCAGTTTAATGCCACTGCTCACAACCCGCAGGCTCACTGCAGCAGTGTGCCCTGTAACAAGACACGCTGCAGGCGACCACATCAGACACAACTGAGGCAGGGACAGCCCTGAAGTTGTGTGCCATGCTGGAGTTTGACTGCTGGGCAGACAGACTGTCTCTCTCTCTCTCTCTCTCTCTCCTTCTCCCACTCACTGCCTTCAAGGAGAAAGTAAACACATGCGTTTGGCTGAAACCTTATTTAACACTGGCTTACGCAGGCTTCAACTAGTACAAGTTAATCACATAGTGCACAGCAGCACATGATGCCAGTGCGGTGCTGCAGAAACGTTTAGGCCAGTGTGCAAATCTGAGAAGTTTGTTTAGGTTGAAGTGACTTTAAGAAAGTCTGGAGGTGTGTGTGTGTGCTAGTTGTTGAGCCTTTAGACTTTTCCTCCTAAACAAAGCCCTTCCACCCAAAGTTACTTACAGTACACACAAGGCGTAAGCCCCGTTCACACTCTCGCTGTCCCGCACCAGGAAGCTGCCGTCTCTCCCGGCCCGGGCCAGCAGCTCCTCGGCCGCCGCTCGACTCAGGTCCCGGTGATACCACATCGGCGGTGAGGGCCCCAACGGAGAAATCCCACCGCCACCTCCACCACCACCACCACCACCACCCCCGGCCATGGCCACAGCCCTTCAAACCGGGTTCAACACAAGCGGCTTCCCGTCTTCTCCGAAAACCCTCCCAGTCCAGCTCCGGAGCAGAAAAACAATCCCGGGAGAAAAACCGCTGAGAGGGAAACGGACGTTACTCGTTACTCCACAGGCTGCTGGGGGCGCGACGCGACCGACGGCGGAGCTACAAGTTGTTAGTTTGGTAAGTTCGCTGTCTGCGGCTGTTTCCTCAGTTCCTGAAAGACTCGCCACCCTCCTCTTTCGCTTCCCAGTCTCACGGAAATCAGGGTATGTAAATCCACACTGGAGACCGGGGAGAGACAGCGGGGACGACCTGCATCAAGACCGACATGACGCGCACTAACACCGCTTCCTGTTGGGATTTTCAAAATAAAACCACAATATGACGTTTGCTTATTAACAAACTTTATTTTTGAAGCTAAGTTCAACCACATGTTTACTCGTTTTGTCATTTTCTAGTTAGCTTAACGAAACTCTCTAAGAAGGAGGGATGTGAGGATGAAGAGATGAAGAGATACTGGGATGGATAAAGAGAGAGGGAGAAGGACAAGGAAATGAAGGCTAGAAAGAAAGAAAAGCAAAGAAATAGACCAAGACAGAGAAAATGGGCAGTCGTGGAAAGTAAATACATTTACTCAGCAACCTGTACAATCATCAGGCGTGTTTTTTTATACAACCTCATACATCTGTTCCTCTACATTCAAATAAAAATGTACCTACATCTATCAGGCAGATTAAAGTGAACACCTAAAAATACAGCACTGTGGTAGTTTGTTGCAGTACTCACTGAATGCTTTTTAAAATCTATATCCTGTGTGTGCTTGGAATCGACTCAAATATTTGCTTTTAGCTGTAAGCAGGCTTGCATTATTTAGAATAAACACTTTTCACCCAAATGATTAAAAAGTTATTCATCTAAACTACATTTTTTTCCTCTCTACTCTTTAATCATTGCTCTAAGTTGTAGCCCATGTCGTCTACACTAACACACTAACTTCAGGGGGTTTTCTTAGTTGAATATCTGTGACCTGAAGCCACCGATGAGGTCAGGCTGCAGTAAGTCCTCAGTACAAGTTCATACAAGTTCAAATCCAGTTATGCAATAATTCTTTTCTAGACCACACACACACACACAACCGCAAGAGGTAACTGTCCACCTAGGGGCCAGACTGGCAAACCACAGGAAACAGAATCTTGCACTTAAGTCTGACTCCAGCTATTCTTTTTATATTGTCTTTTCTTCTTCTAAAGTGTGGTTTGGAAATATACTAAGCAAGGAAAAGGTAGAATTAAAGTGAGAGAGAGAGAGGCTGAGAGATGTGGCATGGTGGTGTGTGTTGCCAGTGACCTCAGAAAAGCTGAGTATTAATAGTCACAGGGACAGGAGCAATCCCAGTGCTATTTCTGGGGATGGCATCACACAATGTGTGTCTGTGGGTGTGAGTGTAAAAAAACTTAACAACACGTCAGATATTGTAAAGGTTTCATGTAAGTTTGTCAGCAAAATGTCATTTAATTATTTTTTTAACTCACTCTTCTTTTGCATTTAATACTGCAATTGTCAGCAACTGTTTGGTTTTTTTTTTTGCAGGACTATAAGTCATTGCTATGCTAACAGCATGACAAGATTGTAATGGCCATTACACACACCAAAACAAAATAGTTAAATGGATGAAGAATAAATTAAGCCTTAGTTGGTGCCAGAGGACAGGTCATGTTGTAATGTGCAATACAGTGGCCTTTTTAGTTGTCAGAGTCAGCCTCTGAAGTTGAGCTTTGCTTCGTTAGACTTCCATTTGTCAGGCTCAGTTTGGCTGAGCTTTACTTACTGTGACCTTAGGGGGAAAAGTCAACATATTTTACTTTATTGTACTTTTAGCACATTATGGAAGTTGCATGTCTACTTTCTAACTTGTAAATATTGCACATTCCAACATCCAAGTAGGAATAATGCATGAGAGGTGTGATCATTTAGTTTCATGTTAAAGGTAACTGAAAAGTTAAAAGAGTTAAAATGTAGAGTACACTCATGCCCTATGCAGTCATGTATACGTACTAACACACACACACACACACACACACACACAAACACACACACACACACACACACACACACACACACACACACACACACACACACATACACAGTCAGGGGACTGGAACCTCATAATTACCAAGCTGTGGAGTCCACTAACCACTAGCTGGCCCAGTGTGGTCATGTGATAGTGTGATGACTGGGGCCCAGTGTAGAGAAACATATTCCATTTTAACAGATCCTGCGTCACTTTCACAGTGTCCTCACTGGTCGTTGGGGTTTATGAAGTTTATTCATAGTTGGTACTTCTGAGTAATATCATCCAAGAACTGTCTGTGACATGTCCTTTAATGTCTTGTCCATATGTACAATCTTATTTTTGTTTTAGTTTCACTATCCAGACAGATCTTCCAACATACTTTATTTTCCTAGACACAAAACCTCAATGCTATCTTTATTTCGCCTATTTTTACATTTGTGTGCATGCCATTTAGTATCCTGATGGAAGACAGTTGACAGTTCGTCACTATTCAGTATTCAAGCTGAAGTTATTTATTTGTGATGACAGCAGCGTAGACAAAAGTGTTGAGCATTTCCTGGTCACAAAATAAGGAAATAAGTAAGAATAAATTAAGAGGGAAATGAAAAAAGCACAAAGGACCACAAAACACAGAGAAGATTGACAATAAGAACATATGGACCAGTTATTTTCCAGACATGTGGTGACATGCATCAAGTGCACATGTAACTACATATTATACTATATGTTATATTATACTGTCTAACATCATGTGTATTCTGAGGCATTTCATGATCCATATGCTGTATAAACTATAGCCTGACTGGTTGAGCTGGATTCCTCTGCCAACCGGTACAGTTGCAGGTGACATGAATGTATGAATGTAATCAGTTCATTCACGTGATCAGTCCAGGCCTGAATAGATGTTTGTGCTAAATTTGAAGAAATTCAACAAAGACATTCCTGAATATCACATATACGAGATTTGGAGGAACTGGATACTGTACATGGGCAACACTAAAACATAGGCTGGTGTGGGGGCATAATAACTGTGTTTTCTAGGACCAAATCAGTTCTATCAATTATTAGACTATAAATTAATCAACTGACATTCCTTAAAAGAGGACAAGAAAGCAGCAGAGACAGGGTCATGATTTAAATCAGTTTTACTGGATCCTCCAAGGTGATACAGGATAGTTCAAGGATATTTTAGGACATCATCACAGAGAAACACGCGGCTGCCAGGAAAAGTAGTGTTGCCAAGGCAAAACTCTGGTGTTGCTGTGCATTGTTAAGGTAGTACTCAGCTACTTTCCTGTTGGGGTTTGGCCCAGTGAACCACATCTGCATGCAGCGGCCTGAGGTTTTGGGGTAGGTTGTATATAGGTAGGAATTGGACCAGATCTGTTCACACATTGACTTGGGCGTGGGGTAAACTTCTGTCCACTTTCTGCACATGCTGCCTTCAGGGCATTTGTTAACACCTGTGAGAGAGAGTGAGAGAAAGGAAGAGAGAAAGAGTTTCGGAGGACTTGTATGTTAGTGTATTTATAGGAAGTTGATGTGTAAAATATTTATAATGTGTGAACTAGCATAGAAACGTTGTTTTAAGGAAAAGGCATTAGAGTAAATGAGTGGTATTGAGTGGTTATGTTGATGTGTACATGAGTGTTAATTGTTTTATGTGGTTATATAAAAATACAAACACGAATAGGCCTGTATTGACCCAGAGTATATAACCCTTACCTGAAGTCCAGTCCCATCCCTTGTGCCAATCAGTCTTGCAGGTGTAATCCTCCTTGCAGTCTTCCCACCAATTATGGCAGTCCTCCTTACAGATAGGGACATCCAAGATACGCTCTTTGCGCCAGCTCTGATCCACCTAAATGTACCAATGACTGGTTTGTTAGATCTATAATTTCGGAAAACAAATAATATATTTCTAAACTTACCCTCACAGTTGCAAAAGTCTTGAATATCATATATAGTATAATGGGAGCACTTTTCTTTCTACAAAACCTTTATACTTGCAATAATTGTCTCTAACAGCAATAGTGATAACACAGACTGTTTGAAACTTTAGTGACCCTGAAGTCCTGTCACCTTCTTATGCTGCCATCTAGTGGTGCAAGTACACACATACAAGCTAGACTGAGGTGTCTTTAGACACAACACCTACTTGTTGTATCCAGGGTCCCAGATGTGGTGAGCACTCATAGAAACAAGTGTCCTGGATGAAATGTTTCTTGCACTGGGAACTCATAACACCGCAGTGATTCCAGTTGAAGTTGTACAGGTAGGAGTTATCACTGTGGGCTTCTTCAGAGGTGTTGGCTGTGCAACATGCATTGTCACTCCAGGGAGCACACTAAAAAGAGGATGGGGAAAGGGGGTCACTTTATGCTGTTAGAGCTCCTAATGAGTGTCAAGAGTCTGGATCAGTCTGGATCAGCAGTGATAGTATCAGCTTCCCACCATTTGATTTGTTGTTTGATGAAGGACATTAACATTCAGTACCTGAAGATAAAGTTTTCCCTCAGGACCAGGTTGTGTTTTCTGGTGTTTTGCATCCATACACATGTTGAGTTTGTCCTGAGACAGAGTGCCACTGGAGAGGACCAGAAGCAAGAAAACCAAAGTCCACATGGCTCTACAGGAGGGAGGCAAGAAAACAGGAAAAATAACGTAGTCAGCAATTGTCTTGGTTTCTCAGTACCAAGCATTCACTGAAAATATCTGAGGACTGTAAGAAGTATTTCACAGTGTTGTTCATGCATTGTCAGAAGTGCTTTGGTATTACACAGATATTTTAAAATATATTGTATAATAAATATTAACTGTTAACTTACAATGTTTATTTGTTGAGGAACAAATTCAGCACTGCTGTTAAATGATACATTTCCTAAAGTTTACATCATAATGCAATAAACTCTGAAGGGCCTAAATTGAAGTATCATAGCTTGGTGAACGATTGTTTTGTTTATTGCTTTTTGTTTCAAATCTCTCTCACTTAAAAATAAAATTTTCAAATCAAAGTAGATGTATGGAAATAATGAGCCGAAAATGTAAACCACAGTGACATGCAAAAGTCAGCATCAGCCTGAAGAACACCTCAAAAAATGCAGAGTGAACGTTTAGAACAACTCAAGCTGATGATCTGACAATTTCACAAACAATATTAATGTCAAGAAATGGACAGTCTGAGAAATGTTCAAATGCTCTATATCTGTCCTTCTCATTTAATACCAAATACTATTCCAATTTAATTCCATACTACTGTAATTTTTACAGATCCACAGATAGTGTAAAGCATTCTTATGTACAAACAAAATCTAGAGGTGGCAAGTATCAATTCAACCTTGGATTAATATTGCATTATGGCAGTCTGACTAACTATCATGTCATAATATCTGATGACTTTCAATCCAATAAGCCATTAGAATATGTCTTATTCATGTTCTGTCATACAGACAAAGTAGCAGGCATAAGAGTAATTAATCAAAGTTGAAAAACAATTATGGCTACATCTATTGTATAATAATAATAATAATAATATACTGATTCACTTTACCTTTCTTAGATTCTGAGATGTTTCTTGTTGAGTGGTTTATCCTACAAATCCGCGTCTCCTGTCACCTCTCACACACTTTCTGAGACTAAACAAGGTTTAAAAAAACACCCATTTGTCCAGAAAAGTGTGTGCGTGTGTGACTGGAATGTGACTGAAAATGAGCTAAACGTGAAGGTTGCTGTACTCTCAATTAATGTGTTTCCAAAGTCCAAAGTCTGTGTCACGTGTGTGTGAGTTGAGATAGAGAGAATAAACGAGAAAGATGCAACTGAATTTCTTCATGTGAGTTTTATTGCATCTTAGAAGTGGGTTTTGTCTTATCTCAAGGCCAGTGCTGCTCTTTGTAATGCACACAAAGCGTGTTAAATGGCAGAGTGACCTGGGAAGGACGAGTTACAAAGGGGCAGTTAACAAAATACTTCTTCTGCATTTGTATGCGTGATCTCCTGACTCGATTGAACATTAAACATTAAATATGATCATGCTGAAGTGGATGTAAAATAGTGTGCAGGTAACTCTGATGTTACAGCTCCTAATTTAGTGTAAAATTATCTTAAAGCTGCAGAAATTGGTTTCAACAATATATAAAATTGTATACTAGGTAAAACAGTTTTTTCTTTTTTATTTGAAGAGGAGTTTGTGTCAGCACACTGTCTGTTTGTGTGAGAAGAAAGAAAATTTATAATTTCATTCTGCTTTTCTATTTATTTTTAATGCAACAGGTCACCAAATGGAAGCTGAGAACTTGTGATTTATCCTAATTATCAGGGAATATTTGTATTAATATACACAAACACAATACTCAATTAAAAGTGTACACACTTGCCTAAACATGCTCGTGTTATACATTTTGAAGTACGAAAGTACAATGATGCTATTAATAATATACATATGCAGGTACAAATTTGAGTTAAATAATTGTAGGGAACTAAAATGTATAATATTGCCCTTTGAATTGTAGTGGATTACAAATAAAAGTAAACATATAATACAAATATTCCAGCAAAGTACAAGAACCTCAAATTGTACTGAAGAACAGTAATCCAAATGTTAATGTTCTTAGTTATTTACCACCTGTGCTATCAGACCTTCAAGCCAAAGTACATTCTTGCTTTATTCTGCACTTCTCGGCTGCGGAACCTCTGTAACGGGACATTGGAAAAGAGGACGCTTTATGGGTGAACACCAGTTTCCGGTGGAATTTGTTTTGAATTTTTGAAAGCTGGAGCGAGAAATCAGCAGGTACTGTGGATCATTTCACTGAAATATAAGCACATGCTGTTTAAAATAATAAATCACGTTGTTATAACGGGAAAACACATGAATGGGACATATTTTTAAAACTTGAGTGTTTAAAATAGGATCTCTCTAAATCGAATCGTTACATTAACTTGTGTCCCTCGACAACTCCTGGCTGGTTTGTACTTGTTTTGTGTTGTTTTTCTTCATATATGAGATAAAAGCCTGTAGTTGTATCACACAGTTAATCTATTATTTATGGCTGCATTTTATTTCGTTTAGACCAGAAGTTAGCACTTTATTGCTGGGCTAAAGAAACCGTACATGGCCCCACGCTAACGCTGAACACAAGTGCTTATTGGCCGTGTGTGTTATTATTGTCCCCGTTTGACAGACATGTCCACGCTGTTCCCCTCTCTCTTGCCCCGGATAACGGAGTCCCTGTGGTTCAACCTGGACCGACCCTGTGTGGACGAGACCGAGCTGCACCAGCAGGAGCAGCAGCACCAGACCTGGGTAAACTCCTGAAACACTGTTTCACACTTTCTCATACTCAGTCATGAATACGTGAGTATGTCCACACATATGCACTGATACTATATTACTTACAATGGATGCGATGGGGGACAATATCCACAGTCCCTGCTCTATAAAAAGAAGTATGTAAAGTAATATGATTGTACAGTATTGTTTATTCAGGTCAGTCTGAGGTAATGAAATAGCTTCTTATTATTATTATTATTTCACTGTTTGTGTTTTCCTGTTGAATTTCAGTAAGAGTATAGTATTGTATTAAAATGCTGCAACTTTGCAAGTTATCCAATAAATGTTAGTAACTAAGGAATGATGAGGCCTTATGTTGTTTAAAAGTAAACTTTGTTTTGGCATGAAGGAGGACGTGGGTTGTACCAGGAAGTGTTTTCAGTGGACTTTCAAGATAACAGTTTATGGTAGCGTTGAAACCTATTATAGTGTCTCATATTGACATCTTGCAGACTAGCAAACTATGAACCTATCCTTTAATACTGACGTATTAATAGTAAACCATGATCATAATCACATCAAGAATAGTTTGACTGATACTGAAAGTCATAACCATAAACACAAATCATAAATAAACATTTTTAATTGCTGTTTTGTTTTGACTGCATTTTGACCATAAAATGCATATGGGACATTTTACAGTTGAAAAATAATAATCTCACACTATACCATTTAATTGGTCTAGTGCTGTTAAATATCCTCATGTCTTAGGCGGTCCTGTACAAAAGTTTATCATCACGTATTAACCAAATACAACTGCATACTGCATATTGTTTTTCTTGTCTCAGTTGCAGAGTATTGCTGAGAAGGACAACAACTTGATGCCCATTGGGAAACCTATTTTTGAGGTATGACATTCATGGCATAAACCACCAGATTACAACAGATGTATTAATAAAAGCATACATGATGTACAAATACCTAAAACCTACTGCATTTTGTTGTGCCATTCGTTACCCTTATATTAAATAAATGAGCATTTTTTTTTCTCATCTGCATTTACTGGGTTCAGGCAGGATATGAGGAGGAGGATGAGGAGGATGATGAGGATGAGGAGGATAGTGAAGAAGACTCAGAAGATGAAGAAGACATGCAGGACATGGATGAAATGAATGACTACAACGAGTCGCCTGATGACGGCGAGATAAATGAGGTAATTTAATGTATAATTAATAGCATATACGGTCTAAATAAAGGAACAGCTACTGAATATCTCAAATACTTTTTAGCTTTGTCTTACAATAGTCTTTGTCTCTTAGGTGGACATGGAGGGAACAGACCAGGACCAAGACCAGTGGATGATATAAGACAAAAGACAATTTTAATCTCTGACTGGCACTGGATTTCTACTCTTCCTTTTTATTGTTTGTGTAAACAGGAAATAATGTAGTTAAATTGAAAGTTGTATAATGGTATCCTTCAGAAGGAGCTTCGGTAAATCAAAAGAAGCTCCAGCCAGCTGTGAGGCTCCATTTAAGAACCTGTGAACTTCAACTTCAACAAGGTCCTGTTGTTTTGTAAACACCAGGGCACACACCCACGCATTGGCAGCAGTTTGTATCGGCCCAGTTATCTTGCTCATTTGAACTTTGACCTTGTCATATGTTCAGCCACTTCTTAGAGAGTCTGCAACCAGCTGACAGAGCACAAACAACAGTTCAGTCAGCTAAATAATTTGTTATCTATGAATACTTTCAGTAGAAGTTTCATAAAAGCGTGTGAAATAGTATTATGTTGAGGCAGTGTTAGTATTTTAGTATTTGGATTCACTGTCAAATGTAAAAACATCACTTATTACTGAAGAATTTTAACACGGTGTCTCTTCAAATGGTCTCATGTTTTCTTAAAGAGTGGCTAACCAAGGCTTACGTTATTTGTACTGATATGAAGTGAGGCCTTGTAAGTTTGTATTAAATTAATTTATTTTGATGAAATTGTGTGTGTTTGTTTTTCTATGTTACAGTTTTACTAGCAGTAGATGTAATACGGAAATTAAGGGTGTGCTTTGGATTTAGATTAAGTGTTCAGTAAGATAAAAATTATAGTCCGGAACTGTTAAAGAGCTGTGGTAAAGTGTGCCACTGCCCATAATTCACTTTGAACATTTAATGTCAGGTAAGACTTTATGAGTAATTCTTACATTGCCAACACTTTTCACAAGACAAGGACAAGGAGATAGGAATAGAAACATGGACATTGTTTGTATATAGAGACACAAAGAGATTAATGTACAAAATTGTTTCATTTCACAATTTATTTTCCTGATAATCCTGTTATTTTACTGTGGAAAAGGGCACTAGCAGTGAGATTTTTTTGGAAGACATTCAATTCTTTGAGTTGAAATCCATGTTCTGTAAATATTGAAATGCTCTAGTTTCCAGAATTCACTTTTACTTTTAGAATCGACTTTTTCATTGAAGTTTCCTTGTGTATTTATGTCATAGTGTGTGATTATCTTTCACATTCTGCAAGATCTACTTGATTCCCTGGTACACCAGCTCGGCCATCCCATCCCTGATGCCCTTGCTGTACTCCACTGTGGCCCGGTGAACCTTCCACTCATACAGGCCACTCTTTCTTAGGTATCTGAGGAACTTTGGAGCCCCAGGAAACAGCACATTGTCAGCCACAATCATAGATCCTTTTCCCAGCAGACCAGAGCCCTCCAGCAACTGTGAACACACACAGATGCAGTATGACATAACAGTGAACTGTAAAGGTAACAGAAGCAAGAAATTATGACCAGTATGACTGATAAAAATGTCTATTATATTTACAACATAAATTAAATTTACAACACAATGAAGTGTATAAAAAGTAAAGGGGTCTGAATACTTGGCAAAACAACTGTCGGTACAATGTCTGGCATGTGGGTTATTAGAGTATCTTAATAGATTTTTTTTAAACACATGCTTCTGCAGACCTAAAGTCAATATACAGCTTCATACCTCTACTTAAATGAAGTACACACACAAAGTTATTATCTTATCAGAATGATTTTGTAGTAATAGAAAAATAATAGTAGATAAATAGAGATGGACTGTGTTTTTTATATGAAGAGTCATTCCAGTCAGAATAATGCCAGCATGTTGAATTTTCAATAAAAAACTTAAAATACTTTTTTAGAAATGTAACATTATTACACAACTAGTATTTAACATGGATTTTCTGCATGTACATGTAGGTCATGTTTTGTTTCCTGTCACCTGCAGATCAGGAAGGTAGCACTTCTTCCAGTGGTCCATGAAGACAAAATCCAGTCTTTCCAAGCCATAGTCAGATCGCAGCCGGGGGATCACCTCATCAGATGGGTTCACAATGAGTTCCACCTGAAGAACACATACTATTCATTTCTCAAATACTCTCCATACCCACAGCAAGAACTAGAAATATCCCACTTCCGCTAAAGACAAATAACATCTGTTGACTGTATGCTGGTCATTGCATTTACAGTGATGTACGTATGGCATGTTTCTCCACTCACCGTGTCATCATCGAACCCTGCCAGGCGTGTGATTTTCTCCGAAATGGCAGCATTCCTTTGGTCCATCTCGACGCTGTAGAGCCTGGCACCCAGGGGCAAAGCCCTGGCGATCCGCACAGTGCTGTAGCCACAGTGGGAACCCAGCTCCAGCACAGTCAAAGGCCTCTGCTCCATCAGCAGCCGGTCCAGGATCTTACCTACACAGAGAGGAAGCAGACACACATAAGTTAGTCTTTTCATTTATGTTTCTAATAAAGAGATCATGTGTTGTATTGTGTAAGGGGTTCCTTACCCTTTTTAGGCCCGATGTTGCTGATGAACTCCACCTTGCTACACCAGATATCAAAGGTCTCCAGGATGCTCTCAGGGTCTCCAGGGGTGGCATTGGTAAGAACATACTGGTAGGCACGCTCTTCTCGGGTCAGACCAGTAGCACAGTCATTCCATATCCTGACCAGGACTGCCCGGTAGAACAGCACAAAGAAGAACCGGTACCTGATAATCAGTGTCAGCAGGAGGGGGAGGAAGGCCAGAGCAATAGCAGGAGACACCATCCTAGCTTTTATAGAGAGAAACACACAGTACATTTATTAGTCATGTACACTCGGTTAAATACAACAAAAAAAAGTTATTTACTATTATATATATAATTTCAACAGAATAAACATCTTGAGTTAAATGCTTCCTTTTTTTTGTTTTGTTTTTAATTAGACAAAATGAGCTTGGTACACCTTAATGCTTAGTCATGTGTAGATACAAGAGAAATGCTGCAGCTCTCTAGATGTTTCTACTATCTCAGGTAACTACAGACTCCTGTACAGGCTTCCTGTACTACACAGAACAGACACTAAAAACATTTGCATCGAAATGAAAGTCTCTCAGACAGCCTTACCTGTATTCCTCAACAAAAGCAGAGAAGCAACGCTGGTGTTAAGATGAAAGTAAGTAGCACTTTTGGGTAGCACTAGTTGAGACAAGCGCAGAATGACAGAGGTGTGTGTGTGTGTGTGTGTGTAATATAAGGCAAGAGACCGGGGTTATGAATAATTTATAAACCAGGCGCATGGCAGCATACACCCTAATTTCTAACTGACACCGACATCAACATAACTGGCTCTACACTTGTTAAACATCAGCTTGTCGATTTTAATCAGACACATTGATTCTTATCCAGATATTCACACTGTAAAAGACGTAGATGTAGTGACACAGAAAGGAGGTGGTGTGAAACTGACATTCGATATGTCAAGGTAACATCAACAGGTGTACATCTGTGTGTGAACATGTGGAGTCCAATTTCTTTCTTTCTTTATGTCTTTTTATTTAATTAAAAAACTACCAATCATCTACTAAAGAATCATGTTAGGTACAAATAACATAATAAAATATATAAACCGAGACCAACCCCATAATATGTCACATTTTCTGTTCTTTATGTCTTGTCAGTGCATTGATGCATCTAACATGTGATATAATTTCCTTTTCATTCATCAGAAGTGTTTTCACTTCATCTGCTGAGAAAGAACATTAGAATATGAGAAATATGTACATGTTTAATGCGTCTAAATGTATTGCAGCTCTTTGGGAAAATATAAACAGTGCAGAGTAAATATATATTTGTCATCATTTGCAGGAATAACACTTTACACTGCTTCACCAAAAATATGTATCAACAGAAAATGTATGATGAGATCAGTCTCTTGCCAAACTCACTGTCTCCTCTATATACACAAATATACACAAAAATACAAAAAGTACAAAAGCTCAGTTGGAATTATATCGACCTCTGCAGGCCAACCTTTGTAAGGAGGCCTTACCACCACCACTACTGTGAGATTTCCATTAGCATGGTCTAACAGGTAACTTTACAGTAAGGTGCATGCACATCTGCTGTCTGTCTTTTAATAAACAAGGTCTAAGATCACTACAATGAAGGGTTGATTGGTCACTGATTGTGTGACATTTAGCACCTTTTAATCAGGAATGGTTCATTAGGCAGTGGCGAGTATGCAGATTTACAGGCTAATCTTTTAACACTGATTCATTTACAAAGTACCAAACAATCGCCACTCAAGTGGTTTTTTCACTGTTATTTGGGAACTATTTGTTTCCTGATTTAGTCATTAATCTTGCTATGGTAATAACTGCCTGTCTACAGCTCTGGACAGGACTGTTTAAGGAGCGCTCTGATGAACTTCTTCAGCTCTTTGTCCCCTCTGGTCCACCTCATCAGTCGAGTTAGCACCAATCTACCCTCCTCTGCTTGAGCTAGAGCCAGATACCATTCACCATGGGCCCCACTCCCCTCCTTCCCTCCGTCTTTTGCTTGTCTCTTATTCATTCGTTCCTCCTTTGACCCCCTTTGTTCACTGGTCTCTGCAGAGTCTAATCCAGGACACGTACAGGAGCCTCCTTCTTGCAGCCACAAAGCACTGTGGGCCATCGCACCTCCAATCCCTTCTGCCCTGTCTGCATCTCCACCTGCCCACCTCAGGATGCGACTGCGGGCCGTAGGCACCAACTGACGGTCCCTTCCGACCGTCGATACACTGCCCAGGCGCATCTTAAATGCTGCCATAGAAAGAATTTGATTTAACAGGAGACGGGTCAGACACACTGTAAAGTAAAAATCTTAACCTGTAGAGTAGATAATCTATTATCTGACAAGTTATGTTGAGCATGTTATCTCCATGAGCATGTTCTCACCATATGGACTGTGGCAGAAGTTTTCCTGAACGTCTGTCTCTCCTTCAGTAGCCAGACTACAGGCATCACAGATAACACTCCCTGGGGGATGAAAAACAGAAGGGATTAGATGACTGCGAGGGTCTGCAGTGGGGATGCACAAAGGTGTATACAGATAGTGGGAGGCATGAAAAACAACTTAACAATGTTAAGATAAGACATGATTGAATAAAATAAAACTTTATCTTCAGAAGGGAAAGTATGTTGTTACAGCAGCCTGAGAAAAAGGGGATAGATTACCTGTTGTAAATTAAATCAAGAAAGCATGATGTAAGAACACATCACAAGATAGATGCACATCACACAAGGTCTGACTGGATGCTGGACCAGAAATAAGCAGTGATACAAGGCTCATGTTGGCTACATGATAATGGCACATGTGCAACATTATACATGCAGGGATAAGAGGGACTAGTTTCTGGTGTAGCTAATAATAAATTATAAACATCTGGGATAGGACCAGCAGAAGCCAAATCCTGCGAATGTAGCCTAAGAAGCTCATGTGAACTGAGTCTCTAACAAACATGTTTGGAGGTGAGCAGCTGTTCTTGGAGGAGACCAGCTGATAAACATCTGACTCACCTTTGAGCGCCTCTTCGTGCTTCACCTCCTCCGCCGTCCGCGGCTCCTGCTCCCCGGTCACCGGGATGCACAGCTGGGTCCCGCGGGGGAACCGGCTGCAGTTGAACATCTCCGGCCACGGGAACCCGAAGGCGCTCATGACGGGCACGCAGCCGTCCCGCACGGCCTCGCACAGGCTCCTGCAGGGGCTGACCGGCCCGCCGAGCTCCGGCAGACACACCGGAGCGAACAGCGAGCACAGGAACTTTTTGGTGTCCCGGTGGCAGAGCTTGGAGATGAGCGGCAGCCAGGCCGCCGACTGCTGCTGGGCCTCCTTCAGGGAATCATGGCCGAGCAGGTTGGGGATCCGCATGTGTCTGTAGCCGATCCCGTGGCACAGGGACAAGGTGTTGGGGATGGGTTTACACACCGAGCGGACCGAGGAGCTGAACCCGAGCGACGGCGACCCGAGCTGCGCAGGAGCTCCGGTGTCAGAAGCGTGAGAAGCGCCGAGCAGCAAAAAACAGCTGAGCAGAAAAACAGACATTGTTTTTGTTCCAACAAGTGAGCACAGACTGAAGGTAGACCTGCTGCTGCTGCCTGGACTTGACCGGTCTGTGGCTGTAAACAAAGAGGTGTGGAGGAAGCGGGGGGTAAATGAGAGGGCAGGCGCCTCCCAGTCATCATCACACCCCATCAGATCAGACCGGTGTCTGCAGGACGTGTGGTCTGCCTAACTCTAACCCTAAGTGTTTAGATTACTGTCATGTTGTGAACTGTCAAGACAAGCCTGACTCTAAACCTCTCTATAGTGGCATGTTTTAGTCCCTTTGAGCTACTTAACATCCCTTTCTTTATTTATGGGATGAGATCAACTTTATTTTAAGTAGAAACTTGCAGTGCATCAGAGTCTGGACCTCCCTTCATATTTTTCTGCTGGCAACATTTTAGGCATTTCAAATGTTGACGGCTACATACATTATATATTTCCTAATCCTATTTATGAATAGCATATTTCTCTGCAATTTAGAAGATTAGAGGATACTGCTTACTTAATCCAGAGCACACCTTGTTTTTATTTGTAGCTTTTGTAGAGGCTCCAAAATTAAGTGATGAATAAAACTAAGGTCATACTGAGTTTGTCCCTTTTGTATTTAATTCTTTATAGACAGTTAATCTGAATCGTGGTCTGTATTTAATTTATAGTGTGCTTTGTTTAAAGTTAAAGTTAACAATTTAAATACCTAGATCAAAACAGCCCTGGGTTCTGAAAGGAGGAGAAATGTTTTTAAAATAAACTCAGCAGTTGCCTATAAAGTTTACTTGTGTTTGTAAACTTTATTTTAGATTTTAAATAATATGATGCATTTTTGTAGAAACAGTGCAAACAACATAACAAACTGTTTATTCTATGAAGAACTCTGAAAAACATTTACAGTATTGTGCAATGAACAGTGCAAATGAAATACAGCTGCAGTGTGCGGGAAGCTACTCTGTCATCACACTGAGCCAGAGGGTGTTAGAGACCCTTTCATCTATTCTAGAGAGACTGTCACATGTGCAGCAGCAAGCCTCGTCCTGCTCGCTCCTCTTGCTGCTTTTGATTTCGCACCTTTGTTGATGGTTTAAAAGTATCTGCAGTGTTTGCATTGCACTAAATTTGCTTCCCACTTATAGTTAAAAAGAAAAACACACTGTACCGGTGGAATTGACTCATTTTTCAGTGTGTTAATAGCCTACTGCATATCACAGGTAGCTGTGACTGGAAACTTGTTTATTTTACATCATAAAATAGAATATGGAGGTTAAACAACAACTACCTTAAATATGAACATTATCACAACAATTAATCTAACACTAGAGCATGGCTGATTAAATCAGTTAAAGAGCAAAAATGTTCTGTTGAGCTGCTGCTTACTCCCACCTACTGTCCTCTACTATGTCACCTCAAAGTTCCCACTAACTAGTGCACAGTGCAACAAAGCTGCAGGTTTCCTGTATTTGGTCCACCTTAGCTAATGTGGTACTTTAGTGGTGGTACAAATTACTCATCAACTTCAATTTTAATGCATACATTATCTGTGAAAAGCATTTAATTTAATGTATCACTTGTTTTCAAGTTGTTATTTTGTACTTGTTCAATTGTTGTTATGTATATTTATTTATTATGCTTTACATACATTCATATTTTTTATTACAAAGTGTACAGGTGAAAAATAAATAATGCAATTAGGTTATTATACCAATTGTACATGGAGGTAATTCCAAAACAAGTGATAGGAAGAATGAACAATGTGCAAAACGTATGTAATGTTCCATTAAAACATTACTGTGAAATCGTTGAGCACTTAGTAAAAGTTTATTTCATCAGGAAATCTAATTGAGATCAGATTTCACTGGGGAGAGCTAATAAATAAATCATAACATTACATTACATTACAGTAGCCTACATGTGGTCTACGATTTCAGAACACTACAATACAATATAATATAACTTTTCACATGTATTTATTTACTTTTTTCAGGTTTACTCACACAATGCGCAGTCAGTCAGACACATTCTGGCTAAAGGCTTGAAATTAATGAAAGACATTAGTATTAATATCGTATTATTATTAGATAATTATTTTAAATTAAAGTTTCATATTTTACTTAAAGTTTAATCTTTTATTTTTTTTCTGAATTGAATGTTCCTCCGTCACGTGACGGGGGCCGCGGCTGCCTCTCAAATACCCGGATGTGGTCGGTGTGTTGTTGCACCACTGTTGCTGTCATGTGATAGCTCATCTGAGGAGCTGCTGGAGACAGTGGCTTCCTACCTTCAGAACAAGCTACGCTAAAAACCACGGAGGACAGAAGTTTTATGTTTGCCGGAGAAGTTAAACACGGCTCGTTTCTGACTGTCAACAGGGAAGCTGGGGTTGTGTAGCCTCGCCCTCGGACGCTGCCATGGGTTGCTGTTACAGCAGCGATAACGACAGCTCAGACAAGGTAGTTAGCTTGTGCTGCTAGCTGGCTAAATGTCCCGATAAATATAAGATGTTATTTTACAATACACAATAAATAATATTATTTGATTTATTAAGGGTACATCATACTTACAATGTATTTGAATAGTATGCGACGACGCTACAGAGTGGTCTTTTTTTAAAGTTGAAGTAAAATTATAAATAAAACGTAGCTTTAGCTTGCTAGGCTAGGCTAGGCTAAGGCCTGGTCCAAAGCAGGCTGCTGTGAAGTTAGCACATAAGTGGAAAACCATCATGGAAGAGAAAAGCTCCTAAGAAACTTCTGGGAAATATTTTACAGCCACCTTTACCTTTAGCAGGATATCATCACTTATTTGAGAGTCACACTTACGTCTGAAACCAAATGTTTAAAGCAATGGTGAAAGTAATGGACTAGCTACTAGTGCACTATTTAAAACTCAATTCTGACATAAACTTCTCAAACAACAACATAACTGACCCGCATTTCTGCGTACTATGTTCTTGTTACTGTTTTATGTCATGTGACCCTCAAGATCCTTATCTATGTTTAGCACATGGAAACAAGTCAGTTCTTCCTTCTTGCAGAAAATCTTTCCTTATGTGTAGTTTATCTTCTATTCTATCTAAGAGTAGCAAAAGGAGAACAGTACAAATAAAATCTCAGTTTTTTGTTATAGTCACAGAACACGCGTTAGTCTGGAAATGTGACCTTAGTCTTGTTAGAGTCATTCAAATCTGTCATTTAGTCTCTAATCAGTGTGGACATAATTAGTTTTAGTGATTTAAGGTTTTAGATAGATTTTTTTGTTGAGTTAGTTTTAGTTGTTTTCATGTGTTGTTCAATTTAGTGAGACTGAGAAGTTCAATCAAGTGCTAAGGATAGCTCATGTGAATTTCTCCAGTTTTAATATAATACTTTCATTTTCTAACAAGATCAACTTTAAATGGGTCCCTTTTTTTAATAGTCTATACTTTTAACAAGTCAATAAATAAGGCACATACTTTGGCACTCCTAAATTGCTGCAATACTGTAATGAGCTGGAAACCTGGTCATTAATTTATGTTCTTGTCTACCTTTTCTAGGATCGGGATCAACGTGAGCCACTGATTCCCCCAAACCCTGTTAGCAAACCACCAAATGGGACAGACTGGGTTACGACCAGCCTCCCCTCAGCTCGGACTGATGAGCAGGCCCTTCTTACATCCATCCTCACCAAAACGGCACAGTAAGACACTCCTTTATGCAACCATGGATAAGCCAGATTCAGCGTGCAGTAAATCATATGGTTCTTAACCTCACATTATTCCCTGTCTGTCAGAAATATCATTGATGTTGCAGCAGCAGAGTCTGTCATGATGGAGCAGCATGAATACATGGACAAAGCTCGGCAATATAGGTATGTGGATGATCAGTTGTGTAGTATTTGCTGTGGAAAGCTGTTTTTTTTTTTTTTTTTCTGTGCATATGGGAAATGTGTGGGTCTCTGTTTGCACACGAGTTGGCTTAAAAATAAGAATCTTTCAGATTGATAGAAAGTCACCAGGAATATATTCAACTTCTGGTTGTTGGTTGCGTATGTTGTAAGAATGAAACTGCCGAGGTTTCTACATCAACCCAGTGGCTTAAAAAATGATGAAGTGATTTTATTAGAAAATTGCAACAGTTCTGCCGTTTTACTTAATCTTAAACTTAGACCTTAAGACCCAATGACACTTGGTGACAGCTGGATGATTTATAACAATCACAGCAGTGATATTTTTGCTTACATAAGCATCAAGTAAACATCTGTTTTTCATTTGCTGCAGTACAAAACTGGCCGTGTTGAGCAATAGTCTGCCCCAGAAGAAAGCTAATGCTCTCCCGAACCTCACCAGCCAGCCCCACCAAGTGCTTGCGAGTGACCTGGTGCCATATTCAGATGTTCAGCAGGTAATCATATTATAGCACACAAAGATCATATGTGTTCGACACTCTTATTGCTTCTTGTTAAGTGTTGTCTCTGTGCATGCTAAAATATCAGCAGAGAGATGCTTTGTTGGAAACGGTATGCAACATGTGGAACAGTGTTGTATTTCAGTTTGTGAGGGGAGGACTAAATGTGTGGCTTAAAATAGATCTTGGTGATATCTAATGCCTTCCTGTTGTCAGTCTTTGTCCATACACATAGACGGGTCTTGTTTTCTCTGTGAAGATGTAGATTACGTAAGTTTTGCATATTGTAACTGAACTCTGCTTTCTCTGCAGGTGTCCAAGATAGCAGCTTATGCTTACAGTGCAATCTCTCAGATCAAAGTGGATGCTAAAGAAGAACTAGTGGTCCAGTTTGCCATTCCCTGATTCGGCCACTCTGGCCTGCATATTGTTCCTCCCATCTTGCTCTCTCTGTGTCACTCTTGCATCTGCACCCTCCAGCCCACCATTTATTAAAGAATCTTGGTCCTTGTGCTTCTTAGCTATGCCTTTGCTGCAAAGACACAGATGTAGAATTGCACCCAATGACATTATTTAAGTCTACTTCATTATGGATCAGTGGCAAATTGTCATTGTTGCCAATGACTATTGTCTACTGCAGAAAGGCCAGTGGGGTGGGAACTCATATTTACGTCAACAACAAAGCCAGGCTGTGTCAGAACCAGCTGTGGAAAAATCAGTACTTGTTCTTGGTTATTTCCCCTTTTTAAACTCTCTAAATATATTTTGTTAGTTTCCCCGTTTACTCAGGCAAGCAAGGTGAGCTCCACACCACAGCTGGTTATCTAAAGGAATTAAAGAATAGCATATTCACCTGGGATAGAGCGGTAGGATTGTTGGCACAAGGCACTGGCAACTGCTGTATTTACTTAATACAATCTGTACTGGAAAATAAGAAATGATGACTCAATGTGCCATGGAGTTATGGAAACAATCACAGAGTCTGAGGGTTTAAACCATTTAAACTTGTAACATGGTGTTGACTTCATGTCTTTAACTTTGTTTCAGTTGTCCTTGGGTGACACTGCCGATTTAAAAGGTTTTCTTCTTGCACAGCGAAAACCACAGTTGGATCTAAAAATATATATATTTTTAAGTGTAAAATGCCATTATAAATTTAGAAGGTTATAATACTATAGTTCTGATATGCTGGGATAGCAAGATAGTCTGGTGTCACTCTGCACGAAGAACATGTCTCAGTACAACGTGAACATGAACCAATTTAACCTGAGTAAAATTTGTTGACATTTCACTGTAATAATTTTTAAACACTGGCAGCGGAGCTGGTTACATTAGTAATTTGGTATTCAGTGTTTAATCTGTTATTCCACTTAAGGTTAAACCATGACTGACCTGTCCATGTCTGGTGTCCTCTGGTGGGTGAGGATGCAAACACAAACACGGGGGCTGCTGGGTGAGCCTACTAATGTCACTGGGTGCGGGAACGGGTGGAGCTTTTTTTGGGACACAAGCTCTTGAGTTTACAGACAGTAATGTGTCCTCTGCAGTTTTCTAGCACTAAAATAAGGAGGTGGCAGACTCTTTAAATCAAACCCCAGAACTTCATATATTTAATAGCAGTGGAGGAATACAGAAAGGAACGGGATGGATGTGGAGGGTGCGGAGAAAGATATTGTGTATTCATGCCTTGTTTGTACAGAATTTTCTGATTGAATATAAACGCAAATGATGGATTGTATGCGGTTCCTCTTTTTTTTAAAGAGTTCCCTGGTGAGGAATGACTAAGACCTTATGGTAACAAACATTTTTATGAAACGGAAAACACTTTTAAGGCCTGCATTTGTTAGCTGTTAAAGCTATACGCTCCAGAGTGTAATATGATTGAGTTGTTCATATTAGTCAGAAACTAACCATTGTAGCAGTGTGGGGGAGCGTTAACAATCTATGTACCACAGCAGATAAAATGATACAAAACCCTTTTGTGATTATTTATTTGTGTTTGTTTTTAAATGTATATTTGATATTTGGAGGAGAGCATGTGACCGTATGCATGGGCAGGGAGCATGGTGAGCCCCTCTGGAGTCTCTAAAGGGATGATCAGTAAGGCTGTGACTATTTCAACCATGTAGTCGATTTGAGCTTTTTGCAATGGGATCCTGGCATTTGTTTCTGTTTCATTTGTTACTCAAATGTGTAATACTATCTGAAAATATGTTTGTAATATGTTAGGCTAGTACCAAAAAGTTTTAAGAGGTTTTTTTGTTTTGTTTTTGGTTTAATTAATTCATTAAAGACTTTAAACATAAGCCCCCCGTGTCTTATTATACAAATATTAACATCCACATGCTCATGCGTTGGATGTAGCAGGTTTAGTAGTACTACAAACAACATTAACGTTTATTAACTAATGTGCTTGGATTTACATGGCTGACTTTAGATCACTGATTTCTTTTTGGTTGAACCAATAATAAATAGTTTCTTTTAGAAGACAAAAACTTTATATTATAAACAAATAAACATAGGTCAATAGGTTGAGACTATAGCAAAATGCTGGATAAGAGTCACTGAAGAGTCTCCTTGCTGATTCTGCTTTGGTTGTTGCTATGATGCCAGATTTTTGCCATGACTCTCTCCTGCTGTGTCACAGCACTGAAATCCATAGTCTTTAACCCAGGTAGAGCAGAAATCACACGATTCCTAAACATAGAACAAAAAAAGTCAATCTGAATACTGAAGAAGTCTCTGTCTATTCAAAACTATTCAAACTTGGTATTTTCTCTATTTTATGTATGGTACACAAATAGCTTGGTAAATAGAGGTACAATTTAATCAACAAGTTGAAGTGAATAAAAAGGTTCTCTGAAATTTGCTACTTTCCATGTGTGTGTGAGCTTGTAAGTGTTGTTGCTACGCAGACTAGGATATGTAATATGAGCTTAATCTACATTGGGGCACCTGTTATGGTGTTATGTGGCTACATGCTTGCCAAACATTTGTCTCTCACCCAGACATGGGCTTCCTCCTCTCCGCACCTCTGAAATGTGTGACAGTATGAGGAGCTGACTGTCTATTTTTAGTTCTGGTTCGTACTCTGTAAACTGTATATGATTCCTGCGAGCTATTGTCACTGTGCCTAATGTTATGAAAAACAGTACATGAGAAGAAAATAACCTCACATCCAAGCATGTAACAGCTATGTACAATGTGCTTAGGTTTAGGGTGAGTTAGGGTAAATTTAAAGTTGAAAGAAAGTCTCCACCTGTAAGCTTTGTTGCTTTCTATGGCATTCCCATGTAGAGTTATAGTATGTAGATGTGGCAGCACCCCCAGCCTGTCCACCTCTGACAGAATAAAAATGCTGTTTCCGTGAAGATACAAAACACGCAGTTCACGCAGCTCGCACAAAACCTGAACACAAATGCACATATGAACCCATACTGCAATTATACCTTGACACATAATCTTGCATAAACAGAAAACGATGTGACTTGATACCCACATACATATAAAGCTCTCTTAATAATAAATAGCATTTGCCATCTTTTCAATTGGAGACTAAAATAAAAGCAAACAGCAAAAATATTGTGAAATAATGGCTCTAACCAACAATAAAAAGCTATGTGAATATATGTGTGAAATAGGCCACACAGAGACACTCACGTGGTCTATATGTGTGATTTTGTTAAATGACAGGTCAAGCCAGGCCAGCTGTGATGGCTCAGCCAAAAAGTGGCTAACAGTCTTCTGGAGGTCGTAAAGATCAGTGATGTTGTTGTTACTGAGACGCAGGGAGCGGCTTAAGTACTTCATTGCCGAATTTCTCTTTAAAGGCCGCAGTGTGCTGCTGGGTTCCTCTGTCCATGCATCTGAGACCAAAAATAAAACAACTACAGTGAATATTAAGTATCCGCTTGTTGTTTTGTTTGCTAATTATTTATGATTACTTGTATTTGTAATTTTCTGATGAATTATAAACAGTTCAGGTTCATTAAATACCCAAAAAGAGCTTTGATAAATGTAGTGAGTACTGTAAAGTATTATACAGAAATAATGAGAAACCTTAGAGTAGTATGATAAGAGTGTAGTACCTGACAAACTGCTGATGTATTTGAAAGACAGATCCACTGGAGGTCCATACATGATCACAACAAAGACCTACTCACCTGTGGGAGGACAGTGACGTCATGATCAATTACAGGTGAGGAACTGACCCATTTGTTATTAAACATCCAAAACATATTTAAACAGTTTTAATAGCTAGTAAATTGGTCTAGCATACACATATTATATGTTATTTAGGTATATGCTATTCGTTACACAGGTTAAATAAATCATATCGTTGGCTATATTTTTACAACTATTTCCATCCAACCAAACTGCACCACTTTTAATTACTAACTAATTTTAGCTACATAATTGTTGACATAGTGATTATAATTCGTTTACCCGCAATGACTGGCGAATTATAACAGCAACACGCTATTTAACATTAACGTTAGCTTTGGTTATTTGAAGAAACCCGTGTCGATTTAGCTAACGTTAGCTAACCGCTAACTAAACATGTACTGGACTGAGACAACAAACCGTTGCCAAGGAAACGAAGAGGTACATTATGGGATTTGTAGTTCGGATAGACAACGATAAAACTAACTTTGCCACTGGATTCTACTACGATATAATAATTGGATTAGTCATGTAGTGGGATTTGTCGCCACAACAGACACTAGGAAACGTTTATTATTAAAGTTAAAAATAATTTCACAAGTTAGTTTAGCGTGAGTTGTAGTCGGGCTTACACCGGATTTCATTCTCTGGCGGAGTCAACACTCCGCATTAACATTTAGTTGCCTGCGAAGAGTGATACTGATCCAGTATGATGAACATAAAACGAAACCTAAACGTAAAACTATAATATTGAATACCTTGTGTGAACGGGATGTATTTTTATCCTATGGCTTTTATTTTATTACCCCTTATGAGATCTCATCCCATAACCCCTCCCCGCCCGTCCCGAAACCGAGTGCCTCGGCGTCAATACCGAACGACCATAAACTTCCGGGTTTTAAACCAGCCAATCCACGCCCGGCATGTGGATGCTGATTGGCTGGTTCAATCTCCACCAGCTCTTTTGAATTCTAGTCTGGTATGGCATGGAACTGTTTATTTCTTAGCAGACTCTAAATCTAGTCAGACCAAGAGACTGCGCATTTTTTTTCATAGACCACATAAATACGACACATAAAAGTGGCTAAGGACTTTGTTTTTTTAAGGTGAGTTACACAATTTTTATTACCACTTGATTTTCAACACACACTCGTGAAGTTACATTTAAATAGCCGTTACAGTTGCGGTAGTTTGCGTTACACCTGGTTAACACTCCATCCATCCTAATGTTAGCCAGCCTTAAATATCATTGCTAAGACTACGTTAACATTAATTAGACAATTTGATAGTAACGTTTGAATGATTATCTTTAGTTAGTGAACAGCTATTTGTGACAAAAACATGTTAACGGTAATATACATAGTTCGTCCTTGTTTGCTAGCTCGCTAACGCTAGCATGTTTGGACTTTTTTTGTCTTCCAGGTTAAATTCCCTTTGAGATAAAGGGTCAGCCAAGATGACGATCAACTTGGGTGTTAAGGCTCTTCTCGCCTGGGTAAGTTGACAGTCATGTTAATTTTAATGTGGAAATATGCAAGGAAAAGAAACCTTAGATAGCTGCAGTTTTATTCATCCAACTTTTTAAACTCTTTATAGGTCAACAGCATAAAACTGTCCGACCATGAAATGACGATGGACGATTTACACGATGGGACAGTTTTACTGAAACTTGTTTACATGCTGTAAGTAAGAGCAATGTGTTGAAATGTTTGATTTGTGTAAACAAGACACTGTCATTAGTTACTTAGCGAGCATTACATCTGTTTTTTTTTTCATACTGTGAAGATGACAAATCTTTGAATTTTTAATTAAATTTTTTTAAATGTTATTTATTTTTTGTGTCATTTCAGAAAGAAGCAACCCAGCCCTTGTTTCACTAATTCTGAAGATCGCTTCCAGCTCATTGCAGACTTTGTGGATAGTGAGTTTATCTACCTTTTAAGAAATCTGTATCTTAAAGTCATATCAGATTGAGAGAGTATTAGAATATGAAGTTGTTAATATACGATTTTGTGTGTTTCCTAAATGTCAGTAAACTAGCTTAGAGTAAATAATTGCGTGGTTAAAGTTTTTTTTTTTCTTTGACATCTTCTGGTTGGACATTTTGAATAATTTGTACCACACCTTGTCTTACTGCTGGGTGTGGTCTGAATTGTGAACCTGTGATTGTGCCAGGCAGTGATATCATGCTGCTGAGAGCACCACTTGAACACACTTTTTTTTTCTCCTTTTAAAAGTACTTGGTAACTTACACAGAAAACAGGTGTTTAATATTGCTGTCCTTTTCAGGATTGACCTCTCTCTTTTTTTTTGTGCTTATTAGGAGATTGCAGATTTGGTGCAGCCAAGGGCACTTCATTATCTTGGGACAATATAAGGAATGGCACCAACCTGACAATAGAAATTGCAAAGGTACAAGACAAAGAAAAGTAAAATCTAAAGACAAACACACACACAAAAAAAAAAACATAAAAAAAAGACATATTCTGACTCACTTCTCATGATACTACCAGGTGCTTCTTTTGCTTGTATACCATGACATGATGAATGACCGCAGTACTCTCAACATGTTGGATTGCGATGTAGAGGTAAGCAGTGAACAGTTTTTATTTGCTGTGTCAATCCCTGAGATGCATCTCATTTCACTCATATTTTGTGCTGTGCTACTATTTCAATCAGTGTTTAGTGATACATATCCCCATTGTTTTCTATTAGCGAGAGATAGCAAACCTAACTGGTTCCTATGTGATGGAGAGTGAAGGCTGTGTTTATCTGAGCAATGGACTTGATGCATATTTGGCAAGGAGACGTAAGTCACACATTTGTTAAATCTTCCATTTCTGTATGGTACAATATTAATATTTTTTTTTTGCATACAGGTCTGCAGTACGACACCATTGTTTTGTATTTAACATGCAAGTTTTAAAATTTGTCACATTTTCTTCATGAATTTCAGATTTGCCCGTCTGTCGTGAAATATTTGAGAGATCAGCAACCACTTCTTCCTCCAATATGTCAACTATCTCCTCGGTCTCAGATGACGAGTCTCCCGTATTTCATCGCACACACAAAATTACATTTGTGGACATGCAAACAGTGGCTTCTTCCTCTGTCAGGTATGACCGTGCATTTGAACCTATCTAACACAGACCTTATCATACTACCTACGTTTTCTTTTTTATATATAGTACATGGTAAATAATCATGTTATTATTTTGATTATAATTCTTTACTATTCCTGTTCTGTTTTGGTTCCCGCAGCAAATCTCCTCTGCAAGATATTATGAACACACCTAAATTTCAGTTGAGGAAGATGCAGCGGCAGATGATCAAGGACAGAGACTACAGAGACAGTTTGGAGAGAGAGCTGTCCAGCAAGCTTGCACTTATTTCACAGAGAGGTAATACATTTAGAATTTTAAACATTGTTAGTTATATTAGAAATAGGTGAAACACTTTCCACTTTTCTCTTAACATAATGTGGATCATTTTGCAGAAGTCAACTTAAGTTGTCGTGCTAAAACTAAATTTACTTTGTTGTCTTTAGAGTCCCACATTAGCCAGCTGCAGTACCGCCTGGATAAGCTGAAAGAAGAGCAAAGTGATCAGGAACAGTTAACCAGGGACCAAATCAGTGAGCTTGAGATGAAGAACAACACGTAAGGACAGAACTAGATGATAATGCCTTTGCATGCAGCCCCACACTATAACATTACTTATGAATACTGTTTAATAATCTCTAACAAGTCCTATGTTTTATGTGTGCTAATAATCTTGATTTCACACCTAAACCTGCAACCTATTAAAAGCTTGGGGTAAAATTGACTGGCAAAAACTTCTGCAAACTGTTTTTTTCTTAGGTTACAAATGCGCCTTAATGAGATGCTAAAGCAAAATAAAGACCTGAAAAGCACATCTTCACTTATGGAGCGCAAAGTTGATGAGCTGACAGATGAGAATGGTGTACTCTCGTCGCAGGTAATTCTGTGCAATTTTTCTTTTTTAATTTGCAGTCTTGCTGCGAAGAGTCTTTTGTGTTCGTACGTATAAGGAGATCAGTAAATTGTGCAGTTGTTACATCCTAAATGGTATTAACGGTAGTAAATTCTTCTGGAGCTGTCGTGTGAATATGTTGTTGGTGTTAAGTCTATCAGCAACCAAGTCGTGTATTGATGCTAAGATAAAATGTGCTTTTAATACTCTCTCAGGTGAGAACAGTGTATTCGCAGCTTGCTACCTTTGAGGCAGAAGTTGGCCGACTGACAGAATCCCAGGCATCAGCTCAGGAGGAGTGGAGAAACAAAACAAGCCACTTACAGTCTGAACTCAACCAAGCTACTGCTCAAAAGGTATATCTTTACAACAGTTTAATCGGCATTGTTTTTGATTTGTGAAGTCTATTCAATCAGTTCATTTTATATTATAATGTGTGTTACGTGGTTTAAATGATGCATTGCTGTCGCACATAATGTGTTACTCGTCCTGCCGTAATGAATCACATCTATCTTAAAACTGTTAAATTGCAGAGATAATGATTTAATTTGTCTGACGTGTTGACATTAATTTGACTCTAACGGATATAAAGACACAAGGGCTTTTAATGTACTATGCTATGCTCCTTGTTTTTAAGGATCTACTGACCGAACAGATTCAGATCCTCCAGGGAAAGATTTCCTGTTTGGAGGATGAAATAAGCAGGGCCACCAGGGAAGAAGTAGGAGAGAATATGGGGCCAATAATGGAGGTAAAGTGCATAATTCAATTTGACAATTAATATATATATTAAACAATTTATTTGCACACATCTGTTTTTGGATTTTATCATTAAAAATGGTCTTGTTTTAAATTGCCAGAGAGAAATGTTTGAGACTGAAATCAACAATTTGAAGAATGAACTGGAGAGTGCATTTAGCTCCCTGAAAAGGGCTGAGGTGGAGATTCAGGTCAAGTCACAGCAGCTGGCAGACTACGGACAACAAATCACCCAACAGAAAGAGCACCTGGAGCAACAGAAATTGAAAACCGAAGAAATTATACAAGCCAAAGATGAAATTCTGGACAAGTTGCAAAAGGAGATTGCAGAGCAGAGAGCAGTCCTTCAGCAAGAGATACAGGATCTTCATCTTAAACTGGAGCAGGCTGAGCAGCAGAGAACTGAGCAGATGACCAGACTACAGCAGCATATTGCTGCTTGTGAACAAGAAATTGATAAACTAAAAAAAATAAAAAAAGAAAAAGAAGATCTTCTAAACCAGACAGAAGAAAAAGTGAAAGATCTTGAGACAAAGTTGTCAGCTGCTAGTTCTCTCTTGGCTGATAAAGAAGAACAAATTAAAAGCCTCAGAGAAGAAGTTGACATTCTTACAGATGAGACTAAAAAAACGAAAGAGGAAATTCAAATCAAAGACGAAATGCTTACCAGTTTAAGTCTGGAGAAATCTAATGAGCAAAAAGTTCTTCATAATCACATCCAGACTTTAACAGTCCAAGTGGATGACCTTAGCTCATCTCTCAAACAGGCAGAGCAGAAAATTCAAATGGAGCAGGATCTGCTGGCAAAAACCCAACAAGAGCATGTGCAACAAAGGGAGTCACTACAACAAAAGATTGTAAGCTGTGAAGAAAAAGTTCAGATGCTTAATGTAGAGATCCAAGTCAAAAATGAGCAGCTCGTCAAGCTACAGAATGACACTGCTCAGCAGTCTGAATTGATGGAACAAGAGATTCATGATCTAAAAGGTCACCTAGAAAGTCTGAATATCTCTCTTGCAAATGCTAAAGAACAAATTGAAGCTCAGCAGGCTATGCTTACCAAGCAAGAGCAGGAGAGTGCTCATCAGAAAGAGCTTCTCCAGGAACAACTGTCTGCCTCTGAAGAGTGCGTAAGGAGCATGAAGGAGGAGATCCAGACAAAAGAGGAAGAAATGAACGCGCTGAAAAATCAAAGTTCAGAGCAGGCAGAAGTACTAAATCAAGAGATCCAAGACTTGAAGAAACAGGTTGATGGTCTTGGTACTTCACTGAAGGCTGCTGAAGAAACTTTGCAAACCAAGGAAAATCAGTTTACTGAACAGCAGCTACAGAGCAGTCAGCAGATGGAAGAACTGCAGACGCAGATGATGGCATCTCAGGATGAGGTGAGGAGGCTAAAAGCTGAGATTAACGCTAAGGAGGAACAGTTGGTTCAGTTAAAGACTGAGACATCTACACACTCTGGATTGTTTCAGGAGGAAATTGAACGCCTCACTAAACAAATACAAAACATGGAGAGTTCTCTTCAGATTGCCAAGGAGCAGGTTCAGGCCAAAGAAGACTTGATGGCCAAGCAGGAGCATGAGAGCACTTTGCAGATTGAGGCACTTAAAGAACAAAGTGTTGTTCTTGAAGAGAATATTAATCAGCTGAAGGAGAAGATTCAAACTAAAGAGAGCGAAGTAGCTGTGTTGAAGGTTGAGAGCCACAAAGAGACAGAAATGCTACAGAATGAGATCCAAACTCTCAAAGATCAAATGCAAAGTTTGAGTGAGTCACTGAAAACTTCCACAAAGCAGGTTCAGGCACAAGAGGAGCTACTGGCTCAGAAGGATCTAGAGATTTCTCAGGAAAAAGAAACATTTAAAACCATGATAGCAGCCTCTGAGGGGGAGATCGCCAAGCTTAAAGAACAGATCCACATTAAAGAGGAACAACTGGTCACACTAAAAAATGAGAGCGGCGTAAATTCTGACATGCTCCAGCAAGAGATCAGCTCTCTGAAAAATGAACTGGATAAAACGAGCCATTCTCTTACAGAGGCTGAAGAAAGAGTTCAGGCTCAGCTTGTGATGCTGAACGACCAAGAGCAGGAGAGTGCTCATCAGAAAGAGCTTCTCCAGGAACAACTGTCTGCCTCTGAAGAGTGCGTAAGGAGCATGAAGGAGGAGATCCAGACAAAAGAGGAAGAAATGAACCTGTTAAAAAATCAAAGTTCAGAGCAGGCAGAAGTACTAAATCAAGAGATCCGAGACTTGAAGAAACAGGTTGATGGTCTTAGTACTTCACTAAAGTCTGCTGAAGAAACTTTGCAAACCAAGGAAAATCAGTTTACTGAACAGCAGCTACAGAGCAGTCAGCAGATGGAAGAACTGCAGACGCAGATGATGGCATCTCAGGATGAGGTGAGGAGGCTAAAAGCTGAGATTAACGCTAAGGAGGAACAGTTGGTTCAGTTAAAGACTGAGACATCTACACACTCTGGATTGTTTCAGGAGGAAATTGAACGCCTCACTAAACAAATACAAAACATGGAGAGTTCTCTTCAGATTGCCAAGGAGCAGGTTCAGGCCAAAGAAGACTTGATGGCCAAGCAGGAGCATGAGAGCACTTTGCAGATTGAGGCACTTAAAGAACACAGTGTTGTTCTTGAAGAGAATATTAATCAGCTGAAGGAGAAGATTCAAACTAAAGAGAGCGAAGTAGCTGTGTTGAAGGTTGAGAGCCACAAAGAGACAGAAATGCTACAGAATGAGATCCAAACTCTCAAAGATCAAATGCAAAGTTTGAGTGAGTCACTGAAAACCTCCACAAAGCAGGTTCAGGCACAAGAGGAGCTACTGGCTCAGAAGGATCTAGAGATTTCTCAGGAAAAAGAAACATTTAAAACCATGATAGCAGCCTCTGAGGGGGAGATCGCCAAGCTTAAAGAACAGATCCACATTAAAGAGGAACAACTGGTCACACTAAAAAATGAGAGTGGTGTAAATTCTGACATGCTCCAGCAAGAGATCAGCTCTCTGAAAAATGAACTGGATAAAACGAGCCATTCTCTTACAGAGGCTGAAGAAAGAGTTCAGTCTCAGCTTGTGATGCTGAAAAACCAAGAGCAGGAGAGTGCTCATCAGAAAGAGCTCCTGCAGCAACAACTGTCTGCCTCTGAGGATGTGGTGAGGCAGATAAGAGAGGAGATCCAAGCTAAAGAGGAACTGATGGCGTTGTTAAAGTCTGACAGCTCAGAGCAGGCACATTTGCTAAATCAAGAGATCCACAGTTTAAAAGAACAGGTGGAGACTCTTGGGTCTTCCCTGAGGAACGTGGAAGACAAAATGCAATCCAAAGATCTTCTGTTGGCTGAAAAACAGCAGGAAAACACTGAACTGAGAGAGGCACTCCAGGGTCTACAGGGGAATGTCAAACAAGTGGAGATTCTGCAGAAACAGATTTCCTCCTACAAGGAAGAGATTGAAAAGTTAAATAAATCTCAGTGTGAGAAAGAGAGTCTCCTTCAGGCTCAAGAGAAGCTTCAAGAGGAGGTGAAAACCATTTCTCTAAAACTTACCGCCAAGGAGCAGATGTTACTTGAAACTAAACAGGAATGTGCTCAACAGATAGACATCCTCCAGGAGCAGCTACACTCGGCAATTGCGGAACTGACTCAACACAAAGAAAATGCAGCCCACAGACTACAAAAAGTGGTACAAGAGTTGGAGGTTGCTACTTTAAAGAAAAATGAGACTCTTATTGAAAAAGAAATACTCATGGCAAAGATACTCCAGGCAGAAAAGGATCAAAAAGCTCTGGAGAAACGAGCTGAAGCCATGATCTTTGAGACTGAGAGACTGACTCAAGCCAATCAGGCCATAGAGAGAGAAAACACAGCCTGTCGTAAACTGGAATCTGTGCTACAGCAGGAGATAGAAATGCTGAAAAAGGACAATGAGAAACTCTTGAAAGACAGAGAAAAGGTAGAAGAAACTGAGGTGCTAATGAGAGACCTGCAGGAACAGCTCTCAGCTAAATCAGTGGCTGTAGAACACTACAAGGCTCAGGTGGGTGTGACAACATGGTGTACTTTTACTGCTTGTTTCTGTGTACGTATGACTACTTTTTGGTTTAGTCCATCTCCTGTATTAACCAGTTACATCAACTGCTTTTGTTTCCTTAGTACAGTTTGTAAAGTTTTACTTCACTTAGCTGTTTGCTGTCACGTAACTAGTGTGAACTCATAGAATAGTAATATAGTAAGATATTTGTTTTATTGTTACCATGCCATAGATGGAGAAGGCAGTGAGTCACTACAACGGCAAGAAGCAGCTTCTCCAGAAAAGCGAAGAGGAAATGGCTAATCTGAGGCATTCCTTAGAGATTCAAGATCACAAAGTCAAAACGGCTGCAATGGAAAACAAGCAACTTCAGTTGGATTTGGAAAAGGCTCAAACCAACGAGAAGAACCTTTTGAAGACGGTGGCCAGTTTGGAGGCACAGGTTGGTTATGTATTTAAACACATTCAGAGATCATGAGTCTATATTAAAAAGATAATGAAATGTTACAATTCAATTATTATTTTGATAGCACATTTTCCTTACATTAACAGTGATCTGTGTCACGATATCTCTTCACCTTTAGTTGGCCTTCGCTGACCGCAACCTGCGGGCACAAAATAAAATCCATGGAAGTGACGGCAGATCAACAGAGTCATGTTACCTGGCGATTCCTGATACATGTTCAAGTGTTGATGTGAGAACACAGGTGAAGAGGACCATGAGCTCTGACAGTCTGGATAACAGCTCTCTGGAAGATTCTCTGAACACCACAAGGTAACTAAATCATTAAACAGTAAGTGATAGCTCTGATAGTCTGCTTTTTTTCATATACCAACCGAGCGATGCAGGAAACTGTGTATAATTAGAAATATGGATATAACTTGATGAAAAAGAAAAGCTACCAAATCTCGAATCAGAAACGCTGTAAACTTTTCTCTGCAGGAAACTCTCAGCACCTGAAGAATCAAGCACACCGCTTGTTCGCAGTTCAGAGCGTCTGGCAGCCAAACGCCGAGCTCTGCAGACTGAGTCACTGGAAACCTTGTATTTTACACCAAACACAAAACCAATCAACAGGTATGTCACACATACTATGGAACTGGCATGATAAAAGTAAAAAGACAACTCTTAATGTATAGTTACTGCTCAAAGGAATTAAAGGAACACCTTAATTTTAATCAGATATCGATCTGGTCAGAGGAGCAGCAATGAGACGATCCCCAAAAGAAGAGTGGTTTTACAGGTGGAGGGTACTGACAGTTTTTTGCATTCGGTCAAGGTCAGTGTAACTACTGGTAGCATAAGGTGATACATAGACCCTAAAGAAGTTCCTGGAGGAAGGAGAAATTGATGCCACTGGCTGAACCCCCATGCTCGCTTGACCTAAATCAAATAAAACACCTCTGGGACACTACGTTTTGGTCCATCCAATGCTGCCAGGTTGCACCTCAGACTGTCCGGGAGCTCAGTGATGTCCTGATCTAGATCTGGGAGAAGATAACCCTGGGCTGTTTTAGGAAGATGCCCTGCTGTTGTCACGCATGAATACAAGCACATGTGGGCCAAATAAACTACTAAGTAACATTTGGAGTTGCTGGAATGACATGTCAGTAAAATGAACTAACCTGCTGCAACATTTTACCATTTTGATTTTCATAGTTTTTTTTAAAATTCAGCCCTCTGTAGGTTTATAATTTTAATTTCCATCAAACAATGTGGCAAGTTCATTGTGATTGTTTTTTTTTTCCCCATTGAAATCTGATGTTTTCAAAATGTTCCTTTAATTTTTTTGAGCAGTTCAGTTGTTTAAATATATTGCTGTGTAGTTAAACCAAGTAAAAATAAGCAGTGCGAGAGGCAGTAGTCTTTAATCCAGGCTTTGTGTTTAAAATGCAAAAACTAGTTCAGCTTTAGCGTCAGTACCTAAATAATTTGTTGTGTGGTATTCCAAAATCTTATTATTTTATTATTTAAAATAATACTCTGGTATTGATGTCACTGTTTTCTTTCTGTACTGCACAGAACCAGTTCAGGACACAATATGGAATTGGATTCAGCCCAGAAAAATCCAACTTCATCTGTGAAACGACGCAGGACCACGCAGGTTATAAACATCACGATGAGCAAGGTGGAGGGAATTTTCATCAGTATCACTGCATTTTTGCATGCTCACAGAAACACACTGTTAAGGCTGTCGTCTTTTAATAATAACGGTGCTTTCTGTCTTACTTAAAATTTTAGAATTTAGCAAGTTTGTGCATTTGAGGGTTTGATCGTTGAGGGTACATTATTGTTCTATGTGCACACCATCACACTAAAACATTTTTAGGACTGCTCCCAATTTATTGCAGCAATGTTAAAAAAAACATTCAAATGGTCAAACCTAAACATTGTCATTTACCTGTACTGCTGTACCTGTTAGTGACTCTTGGACTCTAATCCTTAGAAAACACCAGGCTGTGGTGAAGATGATGAGACTTTCTATAGTCTGGCCTCAGCTCGCTCCCAACCAAACCTTTCAAGTGCCCACTCTGCACGACCTGTGTCTATGGAGCTGTTTGACACTCCTGCCAGTGACCCGCTCAACAGTCTTCCAGGGTTGAGACGAAGCACAGTTCATTCACAGAGTAAGTAGATTCTTGTCTGATTCAATGTGGCTGGAAAGCTCAAAGTGAGGCTTTTGAAATTCATATAAAAGTTTTTTGTTTCTTTTTTTCATGCTGAGATAGTGTAACTAGGACTGTAGCCATAATTTTCATTGATTAATCATACTTTTTCCTAATCAGTTAATTATTTGGTCTAAAAAACATCAATCTCAAAGGGGAGCTGTACTAATCTATTATTGTTACCATATAGAGATAAGTATTACAGCTGCCATTGCCAAGAACGGAATTGATTTTTCCAAAGGTGTGTCGATCTTAATTATATTTTCAACATCTGTTTATCTTCAGCCACTAGTACATTCTGTGTGAGGACAGAAAATGAGCCAGAAGGTGGACCTGAAGATTGGATGAGAATTGCTGAGCTTCAGGCCAGGAACAAGGCCTGCCTTCCCCACTTAAAGAGCAGCTACCCTGTTGAGTCTGAGGTGAGGAAACAAGGACACTTGTGCACAGCGATTAAAAATATACCCAAATAGTAGTCAAACAAGTGGCTAGTAGTTGGTTAAACACCTGACTGATACATTTTCTCATGATAAAGGCTTTTATATAGCATTTGCCATGTTGTGCTACATAATCTTCACCCACTGGGCTCAGTGTCTTACAAAGATAATTTATGCAGTGACTGAAAAGCTGATCTTAAAAGCTGGTTTGAATGGTGCACAGTGTTAAATTTTGAAACTTTTCCCACTGGTTTAATGAAGTGTATCTCTGTCTGTCCCTTTAGACTGGCCGTGGTGGTGCATTCATTTTTACAGATGAAGAACTGCGTACAGGAGACCCATCAGACACAATCCGTCGGGCATCCATGATACCTAGCCAGCTGAAAGATTCTCTTGCCTCGCATCGGCACTCCTTCATGGTGGGACAGACAAGTGCTTCAGCCAGCACTCGATCCCACCGTTTGTCTTTGATGCCCGGCCAGCTGTCATCAAATACTGTCAGCTCTGCTAAGCTGAGAAGCCCGAATGGCACAAAGCGGGCTTCATCTATGTTATCTGTACATCAGAATTCACCAGAGGTTGGTCTGCATTAGTGTGTGTATAATGACATTTGTTATTTCTTGTGTAAGATAATGGGTCGTAAGTGTGACTTTTACAAAGCCTCTGTTTGTTCATTTCCTCAATGTCTCACTCTGACAGAAAAAGGTGAAGGCCAGCTGCTTTCCCCGTCCCCTGACTCCCAAAAACAGAAATGTGAACAGTGGATCGTCCAGTTCTCAGCTTCATCCTGTTCTAAGTCCAGTGAGTGTGATATATGCTATACTGTATATACAGCCACTTATAATGAACCCCTATTGCAAACGGAGACAAACTAATTAAAATCCTGAATAAAACTCTGCCTGTAAACGTATATCCAGATGTAATCTGTAGTAGCTGTAGTGGTAGCAGTGGTGGTTATAATAGTATGAGTAGTGGTAGGAGCAGTGAACCTCTTCACAAAGGATGGTGTATGTTGGACAACCTCCTCAGTAACAAGGGTTAAGTGGTTGATGTTCTGCCAGCTTCATTAACAGTTTAAATTATGGTTATGTTATCTTAGGCTGACAGGAGGCAGTCCATGATGTTCACTATTGACAATACCCCCAACAACAAGACCAACAACTACCTAAGGAAAGGGCTGAACAAGCTACGCAATTCCACCAGGAAATCCCCAGGCAAAATTTCAAAGAAATCTCCTGGTCAAACAGCTGCACGAAAGTACCAGGAAAACATTCCTTCAGGAAATTCTCGTGCTGGATTGGGACGAACAAGCAGAGCTGGCAACTTTAAGTCACCACAGGTGGTAACTAAAGGACAGAAGAAGTCTCCTCAAACTACCAGCAGGTCTGCAAAGTCTCCTGGACTGACGGGTAGTGCTCGCAAGGTAAACACACACAGACAAATCCATTCAGGTTTTTAAGGTTATACTTATATCACTTTTCAGGTGCCCTGTAGGGTCTTAAGTCTGCACCAAATGTTTCCAAGCCAGCACAAAAATATCAAAATAAAATGTAAGTGACAAATCTGCTAATCAGGCAGCAGGTGGTTGGTGAAGCCTTTACAGCTTTGACACAAACATTACTGTAACTGTCATTTGGGTTCAGCCACAACAAGATGTGAAATGCTGCATGTTCAGTCTGCATTGTTTACAGCGCTGTTGTTTACTGGCCACACAGTCATCGGTTGGTATGAGCAGCCTAGGCAATTTTGCATACTGAATTGAGACGCTGCACCTTAAATGGCACTGTGCCCATCAAATTCAGAGCAAACACATTTTAATCAGTTTGTGTGTGCGCTGTAAGCAGGGGAGTGTGTCATACTATTTTGTGTGCGTTCTTTACTACGCTAAAGGTCATAACTGTTCTATAACTCTAAGTTATAAATACTTAAAACAGGCTAAATAGTGCTGTCATTGATTGTACTCTGAAAGTTGCCTCCACATTATGCTGCTCATAAGATGAAGGCTTGTCAAACAGGTTTAACAGCTGAATTCATCTAGAAATTATTGTTAGTGTGGCTCTAATATTATTTTTCCCTTGCATGTCGAGGCAGAATGTCGTGCAGTAATATTTTTGAAGTGTGCAATTAACAACTTTTCAAAGCAGTTTCTTAGATTTAATTTGTGTCCAGTTGGACATGGTGTTCTTTCACAGCTATCTGCAGTATCATAAATTATTGTAAATTTAAGTTAGCACCTCAATGATAAATTTAATAATAAACTAATACACCTTGCAAGACTACTGTATTTTAAATGTGTACCTTTGACACTGGCATCTCATTGACTAATGAATTTTAACACTGTTTTCAGAAGCAAGTGGTAATAAATGAAGAAAACCTTGCTGGAAATCTTAAAAGGTTAATAGTGAATGTAATTTAGTCTATGGGGGGTGTAGAAGAACTGGTTGTCGGTGCTCACAATATGGTGCCATAACATACAGTATGCTTTATTTTTAGATCAGCTCACTGGGTGTCAATGTGTCTTACATTAAAACACTTGGCTTTTATAAACGTTCACACATATCGTGTTCAAATGTGTTTAATCTGATTCCTTTTCTCGTTTATTCCACAGATGATGCGAAAGATGAACATATGATGACTGGTTCCCAAATTGAAGCTCAGATCGTCCACAGTTCTACCTGATCATACCTTTTTTTTTCACAATCATATTTTTATCATTGTCCTTCAGGGCTTTTTATCATCTTGTCTTAATCTACCTTAATTTTCTCTGTATTATATTTACATGTGTGTCAATAAAAGATTTTAAATGACACTGTAAGAATATTTCTCCTTTACAGTTCTCAGAAATTGCTGACTCTGTTGTTCAATGAACTGCCTTTTACAATCAAAGTTTAATTTGCTAGAATGTGTGTATTTCCATGCAGATAGTATTAAGGTACATGGATTCAACAGGTATATCCTGCACTCGCTACTCCCACACATTACATTTTCTTTTTCTTTTTTTTTTTTACCTGTGGTTACAAAACAAGAATTTAACAAACTTCCTGAATGAGAAACTGGTTCCATCTCCACTGAACATTTAATAACCTGATAGTTTTGCATGTCAAAGTTGAATCTGATTTAAGTCTGAAGGTAAAAGAAGTGTAGAAATGTTGCAGAGCAAATGAGTTATCATAGGACTTTTAATCCTACTGAGTGAAACCCTGTAAGTTAATGTGCAAGTACACAGCTTAGACCACAAAATAAAGGCAGAATATTTTCTACTGAAATTCTATGTACTAATAAAAAAGTTACTGCACCGTAGTGTAAATAATGATTAGGAATTTTGGGATAATGTGAGGCTAAAGTATTTGCAGGATAAATGCTTAACACGTGTGTTACTCAGCTTTGAATGTAGGTATTTGCACATTTTATTCTGAAAGATTCCGGAAGTCGTTCAGTTGCCGGAAACAAGTCGATAGAAACCGAAAGTTAAAATCTACTCGGGAAAAAGTAAAGATGGGTCGCCGGTGATATTGGCTTTCAGCTATTAGTCTGTTTTAGGTGTAGTGATTCATTTTTAAGGAGCCATTCATTTTGTAACGTGTCAGCATCGTTACTCATATGGACTAAATATTGTCTTTAGGCTTAATGTTAGCTTAACGGTGACGGAGGGCGAGGACCTCGAACTATGCTAACGTAACATTAGCAAAGTGGATTTAAGATACAAAGATATTGTCATCAAAATACACATTTAGTGTATTCAAAGTTTAAGAATTTGTTGAACAAGAGACATGGATCCGGACACTGAAGTGGAAAGGTAGGTGTCGACAGTTCTTTGACATTTGATTGAGTTTGAGTTTATCTGTCATGTTTAATTTTGCCACTTCACGTAGTGTCACTCAACTTTTCTGCCTTCAGGATCTTTGAACGTGACAGAGGAGGTGATGATGATGATGATGAGGATGATGAAGAGAAGAAGAAGAAGTGGGAGAGGCCTCCTTCCAGCTATGGTTCAATGAAGAGTGACAGTGAGGAGCTGGACGAGGAAGAGGAGGAGGAGGAAGGAATTAAAGAATATGTTGTTCCTGTAGCATTACCTGCATCTTCTGCTCACGATGGGTCAAGGTGCTGTAGCATGGTTTAGTATTAAAGTTTAACCCTGCTCTGTGTTAAAATCCAGACAGCCTTTGTTTACAGAATATTTTTCTGTAGTCTGCCAGTCAGTTTGCAGAGATTAAAACACTGCTTCAGACTGGTATGATCCTTACACACTGAATGGATTCATTGTTCCTATTTCATCTTAAGAGTAAAGGTTACCACTACTTTACCAAAGAAACAAACATTAACATTAATAAACACACCGGTCATATACATTTGGGTTCTGCTGGTGTCACACTCCAGTGAATGGTCCCTGTCAGCACTAATGTCTATGGGATAGTCAACATCTTAAGGGAATGGTCAACTTGTAAATGCCAGCGTTTAACCTTTACTAGAAACTTGTGGTTTCATTTAGAGACCAACACGTTTGGTTTTTTATTGGACTTCTGAGTTCTGGGTGCACAATTTACCAAAGCAATAGTACTTTCAGCTATTCAGGAAGGGAAAATATTTAGTCAAAATATTATTATACTGATTGTACTTTTTCTGTTATGTTGACCAGGGTGCAGCGATTTCGCGCCGAGTCTCCAGAAACCCTCTGCACCATGACCACAGAGCAGACCAAACCACCAGGAGCAGTTGTCATTGAAACCAGGTGCCTTGTTCTTTGTTGTTTTTATTAGATTCATGTTATAATTTACACTATAGCAGTAAATTGTAGTGGTAAAATATTTTGTCAATCTGTTTATGTCAGTGGTAAATTAGTCTTTTTTTTTCCAAATATATTAAAAATTCAAATGTGCGTAAACAGTCCACTTTTACTGGGATTACTGGCATTTGCTGTGCAGTTTCTAGCTATGACCCCAGAAGTTCACATTGTCTTTTAGGTCTTCTGATCTGGAAGATTTTCCAGTGGATGAGGAGGAGGAGGAGGAGGAGGAGGAGGAGGATATTGAGGATGAAATTCTGATAACTAATTCACCAGAACCTGAGCCGTTCGAACCAGAAGATGCAATGCAGACTGATGAGAATGGCCAGCCAGGTAGACTACATCCTGAACAGGACCTGCCGCATATATTCAGGGTTGGTGTAATGGCTGATCTTTTTTTTTTTTATTTTGGATATTTTTATTTAATAAATGTTAAAGAGAATGTGATACATGTGCATTTACCTTTTAACATCTAATAATCTCTATTGTTATTAAACAACACAGTACATACAGTATTTTTCTGTTACCATTTGCCTTATCCTTTATTTTCATTATATCCCATTAGACATGACATGACAACATACTAACATACTGTATTAACCTGTATTTTTATCATTTATTCTCTGTCTGTAGAGTATCCAGAATATTCTCACAGGCCTCAGTAATGAAGAGCTGTTCAAATTCAAGATGTGGTTTTACCAGTGGGAACCAGGCATAAAGCAGCACCAAATAAAGGATGGAGACCTTCTTGATTTTGTGGACAAGATCCTGGAAGTCCTTGGTAAGGAAACAATACTTATACCTCCAGCGTTGCATGTAGGAATATGTTTATGACCTATACCTACATTGTTGCATGTAGGTATAGGTATAATTAACAATACAGTTACAAGCATGAGGGAGTTTGTGTCCAGGTCCACTACCAATAATTGATATATTTATATCCTATATACTATTGGTAATACTCAGTGTTTTAATTTTATTAAAATATGTTCTGCAGGTCAGGATCGTTCTCTGTTGCACACAATAAGTACTTTAGAAAGCGTTAACAAGAAAACCGAGGCAGACGAACTACGGACACAGTGCAAGAGAGGTAAGTCAATGAACATGGATTACATTTGATAATTTTCCTTTTATCTAAAAAGACTTACAGGTAAGGTACAAAGCCAGTGAAATAGCTGGGAGAGGACATTAAAAATAAAGAGCCACAGGGTAAATTAATATTAGCTTCACAGCTGCTGAGTTAGGCAGCTTGTTCCGTTATCTTTGAAATCAATTCTTGTGTGTTTTTAAGTTTCATCTTCCAAAAAAGGCCTCAGTACAGATGATGTATAGTTTCTGTATGAATGCAGACAGCTTTCCGTCGTGAATTTAAGGATGGTGTGTGTGTGTGTGTGTGTGTGTGTGTGTGTGTGTGTGTGTGTGTGTGTGTGTGAGTGTGTCAGGTCTAAAGTTACTCAAGATAGATGATTTGTTTTCATAACTCAGGTTTTAATATATGTCAAACGTTAAAAGAGGTAGGACTTGTTATCTCGTTACAAAGTCTTACCATTGATGGAAAGATAGTTATAGATGTATGATGATGTGGTGTTCTGGATCAGATTCTGGTGATATTTCATTTTAACTGCAACAACATGCAGCAACATGTTACCACTGTATGTCATGTCAAAGAATTACAAAGGTTATTCTTGCAATGTGGGATCTAGATTTGAAATCCCTTGTAGACCTGTCCTCTTGAGGAAGATGTTGACAATATACATTGTTGTTCTTACTTTTCTTTGAATCTTTCTCCCCCACCAGTGCTGATGCGATTTCATCTGAAGCAGTATTTAATCAGAAAACATCAAGTGATCCGCGAGGGGGTCGTCCGAGCAGGGAAGCAGAATCTTTTAGATACAGTCTATGTTGAGCCCCAAATTTCCACCCGTGTTTATGGAGGAGTTGACCCTTCGCACGAGTTCAGACGAAACTATCAGGCAGCTCTCCAGGTTCCAAGCAGCGACTCCTTCGTTAGTGTGAATAATCTCTTTAGACTACAGAAGGATGACGGCAGTCCAGTGAGAACCGTGGTGACTACTGGGATCCCAGGAATTGGCATGTCTGTCTCTGTGGGTAAATTTTCCCTGGACTGGGCAGAGCTGCGTGCCAATAGGGTGAGGTTTAATAAAAATGTATAAAGCTCACTGTATGCTAACAGCAGACAGACACAGTTAGCAAGTGTTTGTGTTTTGAATATTATATTTTTCTCTCTCTGTTTTTTTTCCCAGGATCTGCAGTTTGTCATCAAACTTTCATTCCGCACTTTCTGGGTTCTGCAAAGCAGAGCTCAGATGATGTCCATCATGGAAGTGATAGAGTACTATCATCCTGAGTGCAAAGACATGACATACCTGGATGAAGACGACTGCAAATTTCTCATTATTATGGACTCATTTGATTGTTACCTGGCTGACCTGGATTGGGAGGTATCAGTCACTTATACACCTCAGACATATAGCAGTAAAAAAAACCAAAAAAACACTTCACTTCATTGCTTTTTAGCGGCTGTTTCCCAGTCTGCTGTTTTAATTACTATAGTTGGAAGTTTTTTTTTTTTGTACATCACGTATTGTCACCATCAATTAATAGTAAGTAACTGAAATTGTAAACAAGTAACTAATATCCTACACAGTAAATTTTACTAAAACATGAAAGCTGTTACTTTAATTATTAGTAATATGCTGCAAAACCAATAACCCCAAAGAAGCTTTTCAGGGTGTAAAATATAAATTGTCATTTTGAAGATAGTCTGAATGGTCAGTCTAAACTCTTTTTCTTTGGTTACTTCCCCCAGAATGCTCCAGTAATAAACGACAATCACACCAAAGCAAAACCTGACACCCTGGTAGTCAACATCATCCGAGGTACGGTGCTGCGGGGCGCCCGCGTCTGGATCCTGGGGAGAGCGGCGGCTGTCTCACAAATCCCATCTAAATTCATAGATGTCGTCACAGAAATACAGGGATTTAGGTGTGTGTGACAGTGTCATTTTTAGTTTTATATGTCTTCTCATTGTCCCTGCTCCTGTTTTACCTTAGTGTGTTTACTTCGTGGACATACCATCCTAAAAAAAATGTTTGATTATGACAAAAAATGGTTTAAATGGAAGAAGTTAAATTCATTTCAATGAGTCTGTTTCTTCTTTTTGTCCACTTTCTCCTCCAGTGACGAGATGATAGACGACTACCTGACCAGACGCTTCAGCAATAAAGACTTGGCAGCGAAAATTGTGGCACATTATAAGCGTCTGCCAACACTCAAAATACTTGCTCGCCAGCCCTTTGTCTGCTGGATGGTGGCCACAGTGTTCGAGCGCTGTCATCGTTATCAGGGCTACGGGGACCACCCCCCCAGGCTGACACCATTCTACGTCAACATTTTGATTGTCCAGATCAATCGCAGGCTGCAGTTCTACTACAAAAAGAACGAAAATGAGCTGGTAATGTCCATCAGCAGGTGGCATTTTGTCTGTAATTCTCCAAAACTATTCTGCTAGCCTTTAGTTGTTATTTCTGCTCAGATTTAATTACTTTATTTCTTGTCCTTCACCTTCCAAACTGCAACATTATTGACTCATCCACTTAAAAAATACATACAACTATATGTACTTTACTAAGACATCAGTCTGGTGCCAATGTGAAGGGAGGGAAACATGTGTAATGTTGGTAATTACCTAAGTGAAGTTTTGTCAGGAGCTGCTTTACAGTTGTGTCAAGTGCCCAAAACGTGTTGATGAAGTATGCAACATAAACATTTGTTGTTTGATTTCCTTTTTCCACTTAGAAATGGACTGATGTTGAGATAAACCTGCTGACGAAGATGGGGAAGATGGCCTTTAAGATGCTGGAGAGGAATACCAATGTGTTCTTTAAAGAGGATGTCAAAGAGAACGGTCTGAAGTTGCGAGAGGTCACCGTGCTGTCTGGTCTGTGTACTGAGATCCCTTCTCGGTCCTTAGATGGAAAGAGGACTTTCTGCTTTATACACTTCACCTTTCAGGTAAAATTGTGTCAATATTCAGCCAAATCTTTCACATACGCATGTTAACTAGCATTTCCAGCATATTTAGATCATCTAAAGAGCACCAAACTACTTCTTTCTTCCAGGAGTTTATGGCTGCTTTGTACGTCTTCACCATGTTCCGCACAGATGCTAAGAACGTTCTGGAGTCTGGGGTTTTGCAGTTACCCAAGATCTTCACATCCAGGTATCAGACCAAGTCAGCAGCAGGCCTCATACAGTGTGCCCTGGTGCGAACCTTCAGCTCCGAGCTGGGCTACTACGACATGTTCCTGCGCTTTCTGTGTGGCATGCTTTCCCCAGACTGCCACGACAATCAGTTGAGTGGGTACCTCTACCGCCACAACGCCCCGAAGGTGGGTGGTTTGGATGAGGTGCAGCGGCTGCTAGAGCAGACGATACAGACTGCTCCAGCAGAGAGAGTGGAGAACTTAAAGGAGTGCCTTAGAGAGATGACCCAGGAAGACGAGTGAGTTAGGTTAAAATTGCATCATGAAAATCGGTATCACTTTATATGGAACTGACGGATAAAAGAGAAACAGGGAGTAGGTGTCTTCAAGTTTCTGTCTCGCCTTAGAAATGATGATTAATCAAACTGTGACTCTCAAACATTAAACACAATAGAACTCAGAGTGTCTTGTTGAAGTCTGAATTGTTTTGGATTTGATGACCTTACATTTCATACATTAAAAACTGTTTACTCTGATTATGACATCAAAGAGTTTGTCAGTAACGTGTATCAGACCAAATAAAATGACCCGTGCTTTTTTCAACAGTGGACGTTATGTAATATTACATTATGGCTGCCATGTCTTACAATTGGCACCATTAAAAATCCTTATAACTTGTCATTATTTGTCATATTTTATGCAGATATATTCTCCTCAGCTAAATACAAGGTAACAAAAACTGTTTTTCATTTACTTTTTTTTATTTTGGAAATGTAAACAGTAAGAATCAGAATATGTGAAACAATTTACACATTTACAAAAAACAAATATAGCATATATAGTTCTGGATGCAGGTTGAACCTTTATTATTGTCGACACACCACTATTTTACTCATCAGAGGAAACAACCTACAAGCCCACAAGGAGGCAAACACACATTGTAATTTAATCAAATAACATCTGGATAAAGAGGTTTATGTGTGACTTTACGCCTTCAAATCATGTCGTGTAGGAACATGTTGGTCTTATTATATTTTGTACTTTCTTGTAATTTCTGTGAGTTTTCATCAATATAAAAGAGATTTTATGATATTGATACTTGTTGAATCTGTGTGGTCACGTTTTCATGTCAGCAACACAGGTAATGAGAGGTGTGTTCAGTCAGTCAGAAGCAGGAACATACCATCTTAGGTGAGGGGAGAGGTGGACAAGTTAGATCTAGAAAATCTACTTAAAACACCTTGATCAGCAGTGGGCAGGGCAGTAAATCGAAGGTCCTCTAAACACTTGAAGAAACATTTAAATTTATGTGTGTGTCCCAGAAAAAACGACTTTATGTTTTTAAATAAATCATATAGACATTTCAATTAATGATGGCCCATTAAAGAATGAGAGATTAATGTTATGTCAATGGTAATTTATATTTTACACCCAGTGAAATTGGTAAAATAATAGTTATAATTGTAAAAAGAGTATTATAGTGGTTCACCACACATTTGTCACTGTCACAATGCTTATATGTTAGTTTTACAAGGAAATAAAAAAAAGATGAATATTAAAATCAGTAATCTCTAACAAATATTCAGTGTACATTAATAACAAAATGAACAAGGATCAGGATTCACTTAGCAGTCTTCCTACGAAGGACCTGTTGGGATCAATAAAACACAGTGTCAAAGTTGAAAAGTGATTTTTTATTTGCTGTTAACCTGAAAATTAAAAAAACAAACAAAAAAAATATTAACAACAATCTGATTACAGACTGGGACTTAAACAACGTACCTCTGGCAGATAAAGGGTAAATTCTCATTGCAGTCAGCATCTGTCCAATTTAATTTCCCATTTTTCCAGATTATCTTTCCACAGTATTTGTTTACTGAGTTGGGAGCAGTGCTGCTGTTCCACATGGAGAAATTAACAGTATCCCCTAAAATCCACTTCCAATCGGCATTGCACCCGATTATGGACCTCTCCAGGCCGATCCACGCCCCGTTTTGCATGTTGCCTGTGTTATTATGCAGGAGAGTTTCCACTTTGACCTCCATTGTGTTGTTAGTGATTTGAACCAAGATGGAATTCTTTTTGTGGCAATGCCACATGGCCTCAAACCAGGTTTTGTTTTTCTTATGAAAGTGGAGACCTGTAAAAAGTGACAGGGGAAGGCTTGCATGTCACAAAACACACACACATATTGGACATCAGTTTCAGTTCGTTGTTTTTGTCGGGCTGCCACACTTTATTTTTTTTTCCTGTTGATTCACCTTCAGTGGTGGAAGTGGTAGAAGTGGTGGTTGTACTGGTTGTACTGGTTGTACTGCACTGTGGTAGCCCTACTGTATAAGGATATAAACAATTTTACACATGTCACATAAAATTTGTTCATTAAAATGTTTAATACATAAAATCTATAAATATTAAATATTATGAAACAACACCCAATTTTTAGTATGCATTTGCTTGATGAGTGTGGTCAGTATTTTTGGGAGTAATGTTAATTATTGAGGCAATTACTTTCTGTTTATTTTTGTCAACATTCAAAGAGATTATATGTTTTTGTCATTGATAAAAACATAATAACTTTAGCAAATAACATGTAATAATCTATTTTCACTGTTTTTCATATAACCCTTTTTCCCGTTTCTGTTTTGGGAAAAATTATTAAGTAAAGTACAAACAAACAAACACTGTAAATGGGACTTACCAATTGTATTAACAAAGCAGTTGCTATAAGAGATCTCCGAGAGGGTGCTTTTACATTTTATCAGAATTTTTTTTTTTTCTTTAGCATCACCAAACAGTTTTTGATGCTGTGGAAAAAAATAACTGCTGATTACAAATAATATTTAAATCAGATGGACCAACAGGGATGTTGTGCTACACATTTACACGTTTGTCTTTTCTGTGAAGTTAAATTATCTGACACAAACGGTTTTCTATGGCTGAAATGTACCTTTTATTATATGTGAAGTACTGGCAGTTCTGATTGACAGTACAGTTTTGCTTACAGCCCTCTTTTATACACACATCCATATTGTTTTGACCTTGTGAAAATGTAACACCTTTGAGAAATGACTGTTTACAACCTGGTTAATGAAAATAAGTCTTCAGAATGGGAGAGCAGTACAGACAGACATGAGATAATTTACTACTCTCTCTCTCTCTCTCTCTCTCTCTCTCTCTCTCTCTCTCTCTATATATATATATATGTGTGTATGTATATATTACTTCATTCATTTCTTTTAGCTGTATTTAAATTTCTTCTGCGCATTCTTGCACGTTAGATTTATTTTAAGCTACTGTTTTTCTGAAATTCTGAGTTTTGAGTTAAGTAAACTTTGGCAAAAGTGAAGAACTCTCTATACATTCCAATGTGACATAATACAAAGAAGGCACACTAAAAATAGTCTTATTTGACTTTGGATTCACCACACTTTTCAAAAGATTCACATACTCACCATCTTCTCCATTCACCCACAGAAAGAAATTGTTGTTTGGAGCTTCACAGCACAATAAAACTTTGCAGTGAGCATTTTTGATCATAGATGGAATTACAGGTAGCCACGTTGGAGAGAATGTGACCTTGATATCTTTAGGTAACGTTATAATGATTGTTTCTGCAATGTGAATATGACATCAATGAATCTTTTTTATTATTGAATATATTTGAAATTTAACCTACAATTTAACCACATGTCTACATAGTGGATGCGGTAGAGCCCATGTGGGACACTGGGGTTTAAATCCCAGTTGTGGCCTACCTCCAGTAAGGGGTCCTTGGCAAGACCTCCTTACCCTGTCTTTGCCTTGTACCTTGTAAGTTTCTTTGGATAAAAGTGCTTGCCAAAAGACTAAATGTGAAGGACAACACAAGACAAATGTGAAATTGCTGCTGAGAATAAGGGTAGTGACAATTATCTCTTTTTTTGTGAAAATAAACAACTTTAAAATTATAAAAGGAACCTACCCAGTAGCATAAACAGATTAATGAACTGTACCATGGCTTCTAAAACACAACAAATAAATAAACCGATGATGAAAAAATCAAGTTTACTAAGGTTAGTCTATTAAAATAAATTTGATCAATTACACAAAACTCTGCATAGTACTAACCCATTAACATTTTGGATTTTACAGAATTATTCACCAAAATTACAGCTTCTACCCAGTGTTAATGACGTTTTGATCTGTCATACATTTACCTGATCAGTGAGGGCTTGTTGCTTTCCAAAATGTGAGGGGCATGTGGATAAGGAAATGTGGACAGGTGTCATCATAGTACATCACTTTATAGAGTTATTTACCTCCTCCCCACTTCCATTTAATACACACACCCACAACTCAGTGCTCAGTTTACAAAAACGGACTCAGTTTAAATGATACATTTCAAATTTCCATTTCACATTAAATTTTCAATAAAGTTAACTGTGGCAAAAGTGAAGACCTCTCTATAAACATTCCAATGTGTAAGAATACAAAGATTGGGAAGGTGGGAAGATGAGATTTCAGCTAAAAGTTATTGGGTCAAAAATCTAAACAGCCCATCTTAACCTGCTTCACCTTTTACCACATCAGAATAATAAGAATAATAAAATAAGACATTTAGGAAGATCTATCCAAGGCCATACTTTTCCTATTAAACTATTTATCTAAACACATTTCTTACCCTGATTTACCCTTTAAAAATGAAATGTTGAAAAGTTCAATTACTAACAGCAAGCACAGATAATCAGATTCTGTTAGAGCACCAAACAACCCTGTTTTCACAAATCATATGCAAATCCTGATTCAGAGATCTAACAGTGTGAGAGGCTGTTTAGTTGCAGATCCTGAATCTGCTTATCAGTTGTGCCAGACATGTAAATACATTATACAAAAATACTTGGCCATGTAACCAGGATACATCAATACAAGGAAAACATTTTCTTTTTTGAATATTGTTGGCCTACAGGAAGTGAAGCTTAATCACCAGTTCATCCAGTATTCAAAGGTCAGTATTAACTTAATAGCTACAAAACTTTAAGTTCTAGCACTTTGAATCCTTTTATTAAACAATTAACATAGGCAACATTCTCACTGAAATATAGATCACAGATATCTATCAAGAAGCCTGAGTTAAAACATTAAACAGAAGAGCACAAGAGCATAAATAATATTCAGTAATGATGCTGCCTATACAGGTAAAAAAGTAGGCCTTTAAAACAAGACAACAGCTACTTGCTAACGTACCGACCAGTGTGTTAGTGTGTCATTTAAAGAACAAGTTCTTGCAATACTTATTTGAGACCGTTGTAGTGGAGGCCTCATAGAAGTGATTAATGAATGATTGTGTGATGATGGTTAAAACACTTCCTTTGTTATTCTTTGTCAGTATATTATAAGACCAGTAGTGACGTCAACATCTCGACAATGCTTGAAACAGATTTGAAATACAATATATCTCAGTACTGAGAAAAGAAGACAACAGTTACTTTAGACAGTTAAAAGTCCCTTCAATCTTATGTTAAATGTTATATCTGAACACTACGGACAGCGGTTTGACCCCGACAATAACCCCGACGGTAACAACATTAGTTAAATATCTTAGTAATTTATTTTGTTTTTTACTTAATTATCTTAAGTAAAGACCCTTAGATTATTCAAGCTCCTAAACACCTGGAGCAGGTCCACCGACCAAGGTTTGTCACTCTAGTCACTTCTATCTCTAAAAACAACCTTCTCTAAATAAAATAAAATCTCCTTATTTTGATGATGGGGCCTAAACATTGTTCAGTTTGCTGCAGAATTGCTAGACAACATTTTGTTTTGACAAACAAATTAGAATTACTTAATTTGCTTACTAAAACACAATGACTGTACACAAAGATCAGATTTTCATGCTCTGTTTTTGTGTCATTTTATGTTGTGTCTGTTCCTCTCATGCTGTCTCAGTAGTGGAAAACGTTTTTTGTGTGTGTGTGTGTTGCAGTGATGAGGAACCCCTGATCAGATTGCAACAAAAGGTTTCATCGTCTCTGACACAGGTATTTGAAAAACTTGACCTAAAGGGCTGTAAACACACTGACAACACAGGTAAACACATGGATTTAGATTAAACATGGACGTAGATACAAAGTCAATTCCACAAGGAAGCAATGTTACAACTGTGGTTTTGTTTCTCTGCAGAGGAAGAGGGAAAGGTCGGTACTTCCTGTAAGAATGGAGGATGCTCTAAGGTACAATGCTGATTTTCTGTCCGCCAGAGTTTAAATTTGACTATTTTCATGGTGGTTTGGAGGTTTATCAGTAGGTTTATCAGTATGTACAGTAAATGCTAGAGATGTAACATTGTGGTAGTAAGTTCTTTCTTATTTTATTCTACTTTTTATGGATGAATATATTTTAAATGAGGGATGGAAGTGTTTTTCAAAGGGACAACATTCAAATAAAAATGAAATAATGAAACGAGCAGGAAAGACAAAAGGTATAACATGTGTGGCCCGGTGTGTGATACCTAACTGTCTTTTGTTCTCTGTGCTACGCGAGTCTTATTCTGGACCAGCAAGTGATGGAGAAGTGTGCAAACACCATCCTGGAGTTCCTGTTTCCCATGAGGGTTAAGAAAACGCATACACACACACAATCCACTGTCTAATTATCTTCAACAAAGTGTTTGATCAGTCTTCAGTGTGTAGTTGATGGAAGTCTAAATTACTCGTTGTAAGCTTTTGTTGAATGTGCTTTATGAAAAGTGTGTGATGTGTGTCTGTCTGCAGCATGAAGTACTGGAGCTGCTGCAGGAAGAAAACCTCAGACTTCAGCTCCTTTTTGTCCCAGCGGGGCTGCACTACAGGAAGTCACCTCAGGTGACAGAAAAACAACCAGGTGAGATGGGAAATAACTAATGTAGCAGATGTATTGTTATGGTCATCACATACACACTGTGAAACCTGCAAGAGAAGCTCCCTCACTTGATAACTTTTCTCTCTCCCCCTCGTATTTCTTTAACCTCCTCAGGGGGTGAAAGTGATACCCTGTAGGTTTGACTGGCACCAGACAGGCAGTCAGGTCATTATCTCTATCTATGCCAAGAACTCTTTACCACAGCTCAGCTATGTGGAGGCCAACAGCACCATGGTAAATACACACAGAGGCGTGCTGATAGGAAAGCATGCCCTCATTTTCATACACACAGTAGGTCCTTTCACTCTCACATGCACTAATTTACATGTCCATATAACTCGGCTGTATGTCTCTGATTATTCCAGGTGAACATCCGTGTGGTGTTTGAGGGAGATAAAGAGTTTGTACTGAACATAAGTTTATGGGGGGTAAGTAGGATCTAAGGTTTGAGGTGTTACAGCTGTACAGATGATAAAGTAAGATCTGGGATAAAATTAACGTCCCTTGACTTTAGTAAAATCAGTTGTAAGAAAAGCAAACTACTAAAAGTAAAAATTGTTTCAAGAGAAATAAGTCACTGCAACTCGAGTGTACAATTTTCAAAGTTGGGACTTTGGCGCCCTCTTCTGGTAATATCTGAAAGACTTGCATTTTATATCCTGTAGTACAAAACACTGATGCTGCACCAGAGAGAAAACAAACAACAATAAATATGTGTCCAAAACAAAGACCATATCTTCTGACTTCTTTTCTTAAGTCTGTGGAGGTGAAGAGCAGTGTTGTGAACCTGATGTCTGCAAAGATGGAGGTGACGCTGAAGAAGGCAGAGCCAATCACATGGGCCCGTCTGGACCCGCCGTCCCTCACACAGGGTCAACAACCAAAAGACACCAAAGAGACATAGCTGCTTTTATTCTAACTTCCTGTGTTTTGTACTTCTTCAGTAAATCTTTTCTCAGCTGCTCCCAGTTGCATTTCCTTCCACAAGAGCCTTTTCTGTTTGAGAGCAGCTGCTGTCACCTGTGAACCTCTGCAGCTTTCACCTCAGTCGACATGAAAACCTGATGACAACAAGCATAAATATTCACTAACTTGAAGGTTGAAGCAGTCTATGGTGAGACACTGCAGTAAAGTATGTTTCTGAAGGACATTTCTACTGTATATTTGAGCTTGCAACAAGATCAAATTATTATTCATATGTATAATTATTCAATCATTATTCAAAGTGTCTGGTATTGGTCAGAAAAAAAATACCAAAACATTATAGATATTTGTAACTAGAACAAAACTTAGCATCACATTTTTTTGCCAGACAGCAGCTTCACTTATCACTAATACAGAATTATATTTTTTTTCCCAGAGTGAATTATTCTGATCGTCTGCTTCATAACTTGACGTACTGTGCAGCTATGAAACTAAACTTTGTCACTTTTCTTATACTTTTATATTATATAATATATAATATTCCTCATGTATCTCATAAAAGTTTACAGAATTTCATAATCTGACGAAATATGGTTTTATGGGTATAGTTAAATGTTGTATTTTTTGGTGTGTAAAAGGAATACCACTGACAAAACTGGAGAAAATGATTTATTGAAAAATTACAAAGTGGATATAATAAAGCTCAGTGCCATTTCACAGTTTCACAAGATGTTAGCTGTTTTCCGTCCATGTGTAAAGGATGGATTGATTTTTTTTGCTTCCTTGTAGCCAGAAGAGAAAAACACGAACAATAATAAATTATTTCTGTGTGCAAGAAGTCAGAAAGACAATTTTATTGGTGAAATAATAGCTATAATGGTAAATAGATTATTATAGTGATCAAGCATCTGCACATTTGTCACAATGCTTATATGCTACTGTAGTTTTACGAGGAAAAAAAAAAAGATCAGTAATCCCTAACAAATATTCAGTGTACATTACTGACAAGGTGAAGAATGATTAGGATTCAGACTCAACAGAGTCTTCTTATGAAGAACCTGTTGGGATCAATGAAACACAATGTCAAAGGTGAAAGTGATTTTTTTTTGCTGCTAACTTGGAAATTCAAAAAAAATTACGAAATTTTAATAACAATCTGATTACAGACTGGGACTTAAACAACGTACCTCTGGCAGATAAAGGGTAAATTCTCATTGCAGTCAGCATCCGTCCAATTGAATGTCCCATTATTCCAGATTATCTTTCCACAGTATTTGTTTACTGAGTTGGGAGAAGTGCTGCTGTTCCACATGGAGAAATTAACAGTTTCCTTTAAAATCCACTTCCAATCGGCGCTGCAGCCGATTATGGACCTCTCCAGGCCGATCCACGCTCCGTTCTGCATGTTGCCTGTGTTATTAAGCAGGAGACTTTCCACTATATTTTTCATTGTGTTGTTAGTGATTTGAACCAAGATGGAATTCTTTTTGTGGCAATGCCACATGGCCTCAAACCAGGTTTTGTTATCCTTAATAAAGTCGAGGCCTGTATCGCCAAATACACAAAAGAGAATAGAGACACTGAAAGTCTTGCATGTCACAACACACACATACAGTATATTGGACATCACTTACATTTCTCTGTTGTTGTCAGGCCGCCACACATTACTTCTGTTGATTTACATTCAGTGGTGGAAGTGGTGGAAGTGGTGGAAGTGGTGGAAGTGGTGGAAGTGGTGGAAGTGGTGGAAGTGGTGGTTGTACTAGTTGTACTAGTTGTACTGGTTGTACTGCTTAGTGGTGTCCCTAACGAATAAGCATACAATTTTATACACATCACATAAAATGTGTTCATTGAAACATTTAATGCATGTTACTGTGAGGATCATTATGCAGACAACTTCAAAATCTATAAATATTAAACATTCAAAGAGATCATTTGTTTTTTCATTGATAAGAACATACAACCTTTAACAAAAATCTAATTATGTATTTTCAGTATTTTTCATATTACTATTTTCCCCCAAACAAAAAAACACTGTAAATAGTTAGAAATTACTTACCAGTTGTACTAACGCAGCAGTTTCTAAGAGGGAACCCTGAGATGGTGTCTGTGTTAAATTTTATCTTCAAATCATCTGTTGATAGCATCAGCAAACAGGTTTTGTTTCTGTGGAAAAAAAACAAAACTGCGGATCACAAATATTATTTGAATCCGACCAACCACCAACAGTGATGTTGTGCTATACATTATTTGTCTTTTCTGTAAAGTAAAATTATCTGACAGAAACGTTCTGACTCTATGGCTGTAATTTACCTTTCATTATATGTGAAGTACTGGCAGGTCTGATTGCCAGTACAGGCTTTTCTGCAGTCCTCTTTTCTACACACATTTATTTCCACATGTGTATTTTCATATTTTCTGTCTTGTGAAAATTCAACACCATTGAGAAATGACTGTATACAACCTGGTTAATGAAAATAAGTCATCAGAATGGGGGTGCAGTACAGACAGACATGAAATAATTTACTACACTCTAAATGTTACCTCATACTACTTCATTGTACACTAAAGTAAAGTATAGTTATGTGTTTAATAATTCCTTAAGTAAACACCTTATTTTTAAACAATGAGAAGCAGGACTGTATATTATTACTTATATTTAATTAATAATAGTCTCATTTAATTGTGGACTCACCGCAGCTTGTCTAAGAATTAACATACTCACCATTTACTTTCTTCATACACTGAACGTCATCGCCTGAACTTAGGATAAATTTGCAGTAAGGCGGAGAACATTCAACCACGCTTTTCTTTGGTACATATACTTGAATTTCTTCTTGGTTGTGTGAATTGCTACCTGCAATATGGTGCATATATGTGCAATATGTGAATATGACATCAATAAATAATTTGTATTATTGAACAATTTGAAATTTTATCTGCAATTCAACCACACAGCATATGGAGTATTGTTCTCCATGTGGGACACTGGGGTTTGAATCCCAGCTCTGGCCTTCCTTCAGTAATGGACACACTTACCCCGGTTAGGCATTGGACCTTGTAAAAGGACTAAATGTAAAGAAAACACAGGAAAACAATTATCTCTTTTATTGTGAAAGTGAACAACTTTAAAATTCTAAAAAAAAAAACCTACCCAGTAGCATAGACAGATGAATGAACCATACCATGGCTTTTAAAACAAAACAAAAAATTAAACCGATGATAGTGCACAGAAAAAATCAAGTTTACTAAGGTTAGACTCACAAGTTTACCTGAGCAATGAGGGCTTGTTGTTTTCCAAAATGTGAGGGGAGTGTGGTAGGGAAATGTGAACAGGTGTCATCACAGTACATCACTTTATAGAGTTGTTTACCTCCTCCCCACTTCCATTTAATACACACACCCACAACTCAGTGCTCAGTTTACTAAAGAGGACTAACTTTAAATGACAAATTAAATTTTTTCATTTCAAATTAAATATGACAGTATACAAAGATTGGTGAGTTGGAAAGATGACATTTGAGAGGATCTATCTATAAGACCGTACTTTTTCCAATAAACAATATAGCTAAACAAATTTTCTACACTGATTTACCCTTTAAAACTGAAAAGCTCAACTACTGACAGTAAACACAGATGAAGCTATTTTTAATATAACTGGATAAATGTCATGGAGAAAACAGAAGAACTCGGCCATATGGAAATAATAAGATGTTAGAGCGGCAAACAACAACACCCTGTTTTCACAAATCATATGCAAATCCAATTTCAGAGATCTAACAGTGTGAGAGGCTGTTTAGTTGCAAATCTTACATCTGCTTATCAGTTGTGGTGAGCATGTAAATACATTATGCAAAAATTCTGGATCATTTAACCAGGACACAGAAAAACATGGGAAACATTTTCTTTTTTGAATATTATTGGCCTATAGGAAATGAAGCTCAGTCACCAGTTCATCCAGTATTCAAAGGTCAGTATTAACATAACAGCTGCAAAACTTTATATTCAGGCACTTTCAATCTTTTTAATATAAAATAAACACATACAACATTCTCATTGAAATATAGATCACAGGTCGATATCAAGAAGCCTGAATTAAAACATTAAACAGAGCACAAAGGCATAAATATTATTCACTCATGATGTTGTCTATGCAGGTAGAAAAGTAGACCTTTAAACATAATACATAAATCTTTTATTTAGCTAGTGTAGTACAGGCCATATTATTTCCATTAAGTTGTTTTATTTCCACCACTAGTTACAGTCCACCACTGATTGAGGTAGTCTGTTTAAGAACTTAGTCTGTCCCATCTTTAATTTGACGTAGCTTATAGAATGTCAGTAAAACTAACAGCGTTTCTCTTCATCACATAGTATATGTTTTCTTAATATTTTATTTTTGTATTTTGAATGATTGTATGATGGTTAAAACACTTCCTGCGTTATTCTTTGTCAGTGTATAATGAGACCAGTAGTGACGTCAACATCTCGACAATGCGCGAAACTTCTCGAAAGCCTCTTCGGGTGTTTTCGGCTGCAGACGGAGTGATTCTCCTCAGACTGTCACACAAGACCAGAGCTGCACAGATTTAAAATACAATATATCTCAGTACTGAGAAAAGAAGACAACAGTTACTTTAGACAGTTACAAGTCCCTTCAGTCTTAGCTGAACACTTTTATTATTTTGTGAAGAGTAAAATGTCCGTGTTGTGCTACAACAGGATCTGCGGACAGCGGTTTGACCCCGACAACAACATTAGTTAAATATCTTTAAGGTTTATTATGTCTTTTATTTAATTATCTAGTAATTGAACATAAACCAGCTATTATTTTACATAAATGAATCTCGCTCTGAGCAGTGTTTAACTTTAATGTCAACTCCTTTTTATTTGTTATATTTAGATGAAAACATTCACAGCCCTGTTAGTTTATACCCTTAACTAAAGCTCATGATGTAGCCCTCCTCACAGATTTCACTGCTTTCATCAAGTTTTCTGAGAACAGGCGGCTTCTGTGGTTTTCTCTTCTCACCTCTGGTCATATTTGTGTCTCCACACACAGATGCCTGCACCTTCCATCCAGGAGTACCTGTTTTTCATGATGCACTGAAGGTGAGTCAGGTCAACTGTTTTCAGAACATGGTTATCATATGATAATGTGCAAGTTTTTTGTTACCATTGAAATTCTTCATAGATTCACACTGTAAATTTTTACAGAGATGTTGATTTTACCCCTTCTGTGTTCTCACTGCAGGGTTGGTCCTGCTGCAAGAGACGCACAACAGACTTCTCCGACTTTCTTAGTATTAAAGTGAGTACCCCCACACACACACACACACACACACACACACACACACACACACACACACAGCAGCAGCCCACAAGTTCTTATTTGTGGGATTTTGCACATGTTGGTATTGATGTACATATTTCAGGGCTGCAGCAGAGGGCCCCACAATAGTGAGAAGAACTGCAGAGGCAGTTCGTCCTGAGGTGAAGACTACAGGAGAGAGGAAGGAGATTGTGGAGGATCTGAGGCCCCGAGGAGACCATTACATTATTCCATCCATCCATCCATCCATTCTCATCCGCTTATCCGGGGCCGGGTCGCGGGGGGAGCAGCTTAAGCAGAGATGCCCAGACTTCCCTCTCCCTAGACACCTCCTCCAGCTCTTCCGGGGGGACACCGAGGCGTTCCCAGGCCAGCCGAGAGACATAGTCCCTCCAACGTGTCCTGGGTCTTCCCCGGGGCCTCCTCCCGGTGGGACAGGACCGGAAAACCTCCCCTACGAGGCGTCCCGGGGGGCATCCGAAACAGATGCCCAAGCCACCTCAACTGGCCCCTCTCGATGCAGAGGAGCAGCGGCTCTACTCCGAGCTCCTCCCGGGTGACTGAGCTCCTCACCCTGTCTCTAAGGGTGCGCCCAGCCACTCTGCGGAGGAAACTCATTTCGGCCGCTTGTATCCGCGACCTTGTCCTTTCGGTCATGACCCAAAGCTCATGAACATAGGTGAGGGTAGGAAGGTAGACTGACCGGTAAATCGAGAGCTTTGCCTTTCGGCTCAGCTCCTTTTTCACCACGACGGACCGGTACACCGACCGCATTACTGCTGCCGATGCACCAATCCGTCTGTCAATCTCACGCTCCCTATTTCCCTCACTCGTGAACAAGACCCCAAGATACTTAAACTCCTCCACTTGAGGGAGGATCTCCCCCCCAACCTGGAGGGTGCAAGCCACCTTTTTCCGGTTGAGAACCATGGCCTCGGACTTGGAGGTGCTGATTCTCATCCCAGCCCCTTCACACTCGGCTGCAAACCGCCCCAGTGCCTGCTGGAGGTCCCGGTCTGATGAGGCCAACAGGACAACATCATCTGCAAAAAGCAGAGATGAAATCCTGTGATTCCCAAACCGGATTCCCTCCGACCCCTGGCTGCTCCTAGAAATCCTGTCCATAAAGGTAATGAACAGGATCGGTGACAAAGGGCAGCCCTGTCGGATTCCAACGTGCACCGGGAACAAGTCTGACTTACTACCGGCAATGCGAACCAAGCTCCTACTCCGGTCATACAAGGACCGAATGGCCCTTAACAAGCAGAGGCTGGGGACTCGGAGGTTGATTCATCCATTTCCCTGGTCGAAGTCACCGAGGTAGTCAGTAAGCTCCTCGGTGGCAAGGCACCAGGGGTGGATGAAATTCGCCCCGAGTACCTTGAGTCTCTGGATGTTGTAGGGCTGTCTTGGTTGACACGCCTTTGCAGCATCGCGTGGAGATCAGGGACAGTACCTCTGGACTGGCAGACCGGGGTGGTGGTTCCTCTTTTTAAAAAGGGGGACCGGAGGGTGTGTTCCAACTATAGGGGCATCACACTCCTCAGCCTCCCTGGGAAAGTCTATTCCAGAGTGCTGGAGAGGAGAATTAGGCCGCTAGTCGAACCTCGGATCCAGGAGGAACAATGCGGTTTTCGTCCTGGCCGTGGAACACTGGACCAGCTCCATACTCTCGCTAGGGTGCTCGAGGGTTCATGGGAGTTCGCACATCCAGTCTACATGTGTTTTGTAGACTTGGAGAAGGCGTTCGACCGTGTCCCTCGTGGCATCCTGTGGGGGGTACTCCGGGAATCCTTAAATTATTCAAGCTCCTAAACCGCTGGAGGAGGTCCACCGACCGAGGTTTGTCACTCTTGTCACTTCTATCTCTAAAAACAACCTTCTGTAAATAAAATAAAACCTTAATGTCCTTATTTAGATAATGGAGCCTAAACATTGTTCAGTTTGCTGCAGAATTGCTAGATAACATTTCGTTTTGACAAATCCGAAATGGAAAAACCCACTAAATTATTTAATTTGCTTACTAAAACACAATGACTATACATAAAGATCAGATTTTCGTGCTCTGTTTTATGTTGTGTCTGTTTCTCTTATGCTGTCTCAGTAGTGGAAAACGTTTTTGTGTGTATGTTTGTTGCAGTGATGAGGAACCGCTGGTCAGATTGCAACAAAAGGTTTCATTGTTTCTGACACAGGTACTTAGAAAACTTGACCTAAAGGGCTGTAAACACACTTACAACACAGGTAAACACATGGATTTAAATTTAACATGGACGTAGATACAAAGTCAGTTCCACAAGGAAGCAATGTTACAACTGTGGTTTTGTTTTTCTGCAGAAGAAGAGGGAAAGGAGGAAAAGATTGGTAGTTCCTGTAAGAATGGAGGATGCTCTTAGGTACAATGCTGGTTCTTTGTCAGCCAGAGTTTAAATTTGACTATTTTCATGGTGGTTTGGTAGTTTATCAGTAGGTTTATCAGTATGTACAGTAAATGCTAGGGATGTAGTATTGTGGCAGCATAACGTATATGTTACATGAGTGATGGAAGTGTTTTTCAAGGAACAACATCCAAATAAAAAGGAAATAATAAAACTAGCAGGACAGATGGTAGGGTTCTTGTTAAATGTTGTTGTAATTTTTTGGTGTGTAAAATAAACACCATTGAGAAAATTAGAGAAAGTGATTTATTGAAAAATTACAAAGTGGATATAAATAAAGCTCAGTGCCATTTCACAGTTTCACATTGTTATTTTACATAGACAAGATGTTAGCTGTTTTCCGTCCATGTGTAAAGGATGGATTGATTTTTATTTGACTTCCTTGTAGCCAGAAGAGAAAAACACAAACAATAATAATAATAACAATAATAAATTATTTCTGTGTGCAAGAAATCAGAAATTAAGAAAGAGGATTTTGTTGGTGTTCACAGATTCACTGTGTTGACTGCATCAGAAAGATCTGTCACCGTGTACGTAGCAGATGTTGTATTTCCTCTCTTCACTTTCTGATGTGCTAAATTAATTGTTAGTTGATGATTAAATCACATTGTGCATGTGTGTGTGCTTCATGCAGGTGGTGTTAGCGTCATTGCAGCAGCATGAACGGTGAATGCTGCGATGCTGATTTGACGCTTGACTTCATCCCAGGACTTCTCGGGGTCAGCCGAGTTCTCGATGTCAAACAATGCATCGTAGATCCCAGGGAAAGACTCCCCTGCATATTTATTATGACTGCTGGGAGCAAAAATCACATGTCTGAAAGGAGAGAAGAGAGTTTATGTTATTCAGAATTCACCGGGCAGAATTACAGACGCTGCAGCAGTGTGGGTGAGGACACATCATGATACTTGAAAGGCCTCACAGCAGCACACTGTTTTAAAGATAAAGCTTTACCCAATGAGAGAACAGTGCCAGTGTTGAACTGAGCAAGTGTGAAACAGAGCTCATGATAGCACTTCATCCACAGGCCACACCGCCACCTAGTGGCTGCAGAGGTGGAGTGGCTGACTAACCTGTAGAAGGGCCTGCCAGGTAGTCCCAGGGGGTCTATAAAAGCTCTTTCCAAGTACATGAGCTGATCGTTCATGACACGTAGCTGCAGAGAACTGATACACACACAGTTAGCTGTAGAAGGTCTGGACACACACGGGATTTAACAGACTGAGATGTGAACAGCTTCAGTTCGGACTCTTACTCTGCTCTGTTGACAGTCTGAAGGCGCTCATGAAAACCTTTGGCTGCAACAGTGAAGTTCTCCCCAGCAGAAAACAGGGAATCTGGAGTTTATGAAAAAAGATAAAAGTAATGCAGAGACATGTGGAGGAAATCTGAATGAAACATTTCTCTAAACCCACTCTATATTAATCTGATTCCGACCCACTCACCAAATGACACCATGTACGTCTCCATCTCATCCTGGTGCCTCTGCGCCAGCTGAGCGATGCTCTGTGCGTACTTCCTCAGTGAGTCTGCATACTCCATAACATCGAGAGGGAGGAGCTCAGAACAAGCCAGGTGGAAGATGAGCGCTCCTCTTACCTGGGCCACTGCCCGGAGTCTCTTGAAGGAGGCGTCGTAGAACTTGTCCACGATCTCAAAGGTTTCATACACACTGTGATAAACTGGATAACTGCTGTATTTCTCCGTTTTCTGAATTCACACACAGAGGACGTTCACTGTTAATGTCACAAGGATACAGACCCCAGCCCCTCAGTTAACACACAAGTACTAATGATGATAGACAACAGTGTTGAAAAGGCAGATAACACAGACATTCAGAACAAAACAATGTAATCTGTCATTTACTTTGTTTATCAGTGATGTTGCTGAGGCATTTGGGAGGGAAAAGGTTTGCAAAAAGACAAAATGAGCATCCTAAATATACAACACTGTTCGCAAAAAACAGATCTATTCATGAAACACTGATATTCCTGTCTGTCCATTCAAATCAAAAAAGTCTTCCAAGCAAATGAAATGGAGCAAATATTCAAGAAATATACGTGCAATCATACCTGACACGAACTTAAAGTGATGAGAAAACACAATGTTTAAGCAGATTAATCAGAATCAAACCTACCTTGTTCTTGGTGTATCTTGCTCGGCCTGAAGCGATTCCCAGACGGATGAAGTAGGCTTCAAAATCGCTGCCTGAGCCGAGTTTACTGATCCTACAGGACACAGAGTGAACAACAGACTGAGTCACTGACACATCCAAACCTGTGAATGTCAACATGTGTTTTATTATTGTCCCTTTGTCACAATAATATCACAAGATCTTTACAGAGACACAAAACAACTACAAATGTGGCCGACACATCATTTGAAACCGTTTTGTGTTCTGATTTTTTTTCATTTCTCATCTATTTGAGTTCATTCTTTTCTCTCTTTGTGGACTTTAAGGTGTGATTCTTTGTCTTTTTAGGATTGTTTGGTTCAGAAATCCATCAGTGGTTTATGACTCTGACTCAAACAAGCAGCTGTTTGTCTTTGTACCTGGGTGCATTGCGGTCATTCGTCCAGTTGTCCCTCTTATGCCAGCTCTCGTACAGGGAAACTCCCTCCTCTCCTTCTTCTGGACTGGCTATCTACAGGCAAACATACAGAAAGAAAAAGAAAACTGGAGCTAAACAGAGATGTGTGACAAACTAAATGTGTTTGTTGTGTGGATATAAACCCGCTCACCTGCTTGGTGATGTCATACACCAAAGTATGCAGAGATGGGGTGCAGTCCACTCTCAGTGTGTACATGCCTGGAAATCACACGAGTTAAATCAAAACATCAGTGTTTAATGTTTTCAGCATGTTGAGTTGGACACACACACACACACACACACACACACACACACACGCTTACACACTCACCCTCTATAGCAGAGTCTGCGTTGATGTAAGCCACAGCTCTCTCCTGCAGCAGCTTGGCATTATCCTGTTGAGAGAGGTGAAGTGTGGTCAGTATGTGTGTGAATATACAGCATATATACGTGTGTGTGTGTGTGTGTGTGTGTGTGTGTGTGTGTGGTACCTCTGCCCACTCTGTAGATCCCAGAAGTCCAAACTCCTCCGCATCCCAGCTGGCAAATATTATAGTTCTTCTTGGCCTCCAACCTACACACACACACACACACACACACACACACACACTGAGCACTGAGTAGTGACTATTATTCACTCTCTTGTGGCGTCACACCGTACCTTTACTCAGCAGCCTTCCAGCACTCCTCACAGTTTCGTGGACGACGGCAGCGCCAGACATGGGATCAATTCCTCCGAACACCCAGGCATCCCGGTGCCCTCCCAGAATCACATACCTGTCTACACACACACACACACACCATTACATGACACAACACAACAACACAGCTCTTTTTTAACTTGCTGTGCTAAATCTATCCAGGGACCTGAGCTTTGAACTGTATTTTATCTTTATGTTATTCCAACCTGCTATTAGTGATTATAGTATATGGATGTGGGACTAGTGTCCCATGTGGCATTATTAGTGTTTCTTGCATGTGTTGGTTGTGTGTGAAATGTTGCTGTAAGCTTTAATGGAGGGTTAGAGGAGGCTGGGTTGTCGCACCTGGCTCAAGAGATCCTCTGATCCTTCCAATGACGTTGTAGATCCTGGTCACCTGGTTGTTAGTGTGGATGTTCATACGCACCTTCCTGACACCGACAAGTGATTCCATCAGAGGAAAGAAGGGGAGACAAAGATGTAAGAAGATACATTAAGAGGAAATGGATGATGTGGGCAAAACATAGGTACAGAGAGCATAGACGACCTTTTATCAAGTATTTTCTAAATCAGAACTCAGTTCTGCAGCAAACGAATGTTGTGTTGTTTCTTTAGAAAACTGATAATGTGTGTGGTGTGTAATCTGTGTCAGTGTGTGAACGAGCATGTGTATCTGTCACACACAGCAGATACAAGGGCTGCATTGTCCGTCAGCTGGCTACTCGCCACTGAGCCATTGAAGCTCAACAAGAGAACAGGAGCAGGGAGAGGTGATTCAAACAGCACAACACAGTGAAGCGGTAGAAAAGAGGCTATCGTCGGGTCTATTCAGAGAAAAGATGGAGGCTGGGAGAGTCTAGTTATCACTGGGTGAATGTGGACGCAAGTGATCCCTTTGACACAGGACTGATGGAGGACTGATACACTCACTGGCTCTTGAAGTCATCAGTGAAGCCCGGACCAATCCTGTAGGAGACGTTCAGAGCTCCTTTCCAGCTATTGGGAGGGATCTGTCCACCCATGTTCCTGTTCAACATTAAATAATTCACATATTCTGTAAATAATACAAATGAGCTGCTCATTTCTTCAAATTTTTGTTTCTTGGCCTAAATTTCAAGTTTTAACCTTTTTAGTTTTTAGTTTTTATACAACTGCTGTGCAAGAAATGAATCAATTTCACGATTTTCAAGCATCAGAAAATGAAAGACAAATTAAATATTCCTACTCCAGCAGGCGAATTGCATCGTGGAAGCCGATGGGATGAACAGGAATCTTTGGGAGGCCCACTCCTTCCACGAGGTCGAATCTGTAGGTGTATTCTGTAAAAGACGAAACAGAACTATGCTAGAGAACAATATGTTTGCACTGTCTAATACACGAACGAGTACACTGACAGACCTTTAGCAGGGTAGCCAGGTGTGAGGGGGTCTCCTGCTCCGTTCAGGTTCAGAACATTTCCTCTTTGAGCTCCTCCACCTGGCAGATTCCAGCCATCAGGGTACGGGCTGCACACACACAAACACGAACGCATTCAAAAGTGAGTCAACCCACTGCTCTTGAACGCCGGATTAAAGTAGTTACAGATGCTGGAGACAACTGTGGCACTGTGAACTTTTTATTGTTGGACACTGCTACTCATCAAGGCTTCTTTAAAGACTAGTAGTTATATTATTACCACTAATTGAATACATCCAACCTCTATTGCTTTAACAACTGTAGTGACACATATTCTCAGTCTCATAATCTATAAAACAACGCAAATGATTCACTCCACCTGAACTCCAGTAGCCCAGTAATCTGCTGGGTCTGAGAACATAATGATGCCCTTTGCTCCAGCTAACATGGCATTTTTCACCTGAGACACACGGAGAGAGACAGACGGACAATAACAAGTCGTCATGATGATGTGCAGAATTTTGTTTTGCTACTGTCTGTGTTCAGTTCATGTGGACGGCAGATAATAGCAGATAATCGTTGATAAATAACATGAAATACTACCACATGTATATGACCACTTCTTAAAGCCTTTCCTACCTTGTTGCCTCTGAATATTTTTCCATATCTGACAATGACAATCTTCCCAGTTACATTAATTTTCATCTCCCTCTCCAGCTGGAAAAAGTCTTCTGTTCGACCGTAGTTCACGTAAACCAAATCCCCCTGGATGGAGAGAAGGAAGCTCAGCAAGTTAACAATCATTTAACCTGCTTTTACTCCTACAGTGAAAAGTCAAATCAAACTTTGTGTCAGTGTGATAATGTGGAGGTGCCTCATGTTTACGTGTGTGTTTACCTCAGGCTGTCCTTTGGCAGAAAAGGCGCTGTACGGAGGCACAATGTTAGAAACGCCTTCATACCCCTCAGGAACTGGTTCAGCCAAAGAAGTGTTAAAAACCTGAGAAAGAATGATGAAATCGAGGTGATAAAACTACAAGAAAAGAAGAAAATAGCCCTAGCCCTGCTCAATTACCTGTGAATAACCATTTAATTACTGATTATACTTTTACTGAACTACGTTTCAGATGAAAATAATAAACTATACTAAGCTGTGAGCTACCACACAAATGAATGCTTTACAAAATATATGAATGGCTTCTAACATAAAACAATCAGTGTGTACAAGTAAAGCTGAAACCATTTCACATTTTCAAGCCAGTCGATAATTTAATCAGTGAATCCTTATTGTGGATTATTGTGGTTGCCAGCTTGAAAACAAACCCTCTGTGTCCGTTTGATCATGTGTGGATCACTACTTATTTTAAATTTAAAAATTGGATCGTGACTGTGCTGTTATCCCTGATCTGGTTCTCTTCATTTGTCTCGGTGCTGTTTCATTATCTCCGCTCACAACGCAGAAGTTTATCTCACAACAGGGGCTGTAAAAGGACCTTGGACCTGCTGTCTAGCAGTTTTGTGGTGAAGAATAACAGTAGGGAGGTGGAGAGGAGGCCTGCAGCAGTTTGTGGCTGTGTTTTCATTGTATATATGTGTGATCCACACACACACACACACACACACACACACACACACACACACACACACACACACACACACACACACACACACACACACACACATACATACTGCAGGATTTGGGAGTGTATTTCTTCAGAGGGCTTGAAATACACAGTTCCATTCGCACAGTGTGCTTTTGGTACAAACATGACCATCTTATGTCTGTGTGTGTGTGTGTGTGTACCGTACCTCATTGCCAAGATGATCAACTATTGAGATGTAATTTGGCTGTGTTTTGTTGGGATACGATAACAGGACGTCGTACGGCACCATCTCCACAGAGTCCAAGCCAAACTCCTGCCACTCTTTCTTGATCTGCTCTGCATATTTTAGGTTCTGCTCTGTGCCAGCCAGATGGGGGAGTCGTGTAAATTTCCTAAGGAGAGGATATCAGTGAAAATCCTCAGTCATCCGGATGAATATGACAATATGATAACGACATGAAATAGTCGTCTACAGAACAAAAAGGACTTTGGTTAAGGTCAGAGAATGATTGTGGTTGTTTTGTGTGGTGGTTAACGAACACGCTATGTCTGAAGTTAATTTTTTCTCTATTAATACAGACCTCAGTCTTTCTCTGCCAGTCTTTTAGCACAACCATAACAAAGTGTAACAACACTGTAGTCAGACAAACTGGATGTTGTACTACAACCTACAAGAAATGTGCAGAAAGGCCTTATCATAATAATCTAATAATCAACATTTCAGTGTTGCAGTTTAGTTAGTATAAAAATGTAGTTGACAGGAGATGGGATTCTGGTTTGTTGCTGTTGTTGATGCAGTTTTTAAAGTCTCATTCCTCACTGCATCAAAATTGGGTTCTGTGGGTTTGAACAATCCTTTTATAAAATGATTCATTCACTGTTGATCCAGGAGGGTTTGTGAGGCCAAGAGTGAGGAATGTGAGTGTTTTTGGTTTAAGGACTCATTCAGTCATCAAGATATTTTGGTTTACAGCTGTGTTCCTTTATATAGCTACAGTAAAAACCCCTATGTAGTATGTCTTCCTGCTGAGGTCAATTTTAAAGAGGACTAATGTATACTTAGATTTGTTTTAGATTACTTGTAGGAATAGGCAACACAAGTGTAACGTGCTCCTAGCTCATTTTACCTGAGATGCTCTCTGATCTGGTCTGACCGCATTTCATCCAAAAACTCCGTCAAGTGTTTGTTGGAGCCACTGTTGTTTGCACTGTTGGGATGAGTGGGCTTTGCAAACCAGCCTACAACACAGCACAGTTAGTTTCTGTTCCCTTGGGAAGAAAGTCGTCAGGATGTAGAAGTACATAGTACATAGTAGTCATAGCAGGTGAAATACACAGAGATTAAACCCACTCACAGTGTCAGATGTTAAGAGGAACTTATAAAGATGTTCGATTTTAAGAGGAACTTGTGAACTTTGAACTAAAACACACTTAATTTTAACAGTTATCACAGCCAATTAATCCATTATTTTTATTTTTATTATTATCATGCTGCTAAATAAGTTTCTATTCACTAAAAACACAAATGCAACTATGACAGTAGTAACCAGCTGTGGTTAATTCCCTATAGTTGCGTCCAGTTTAAGTTTCTGCTCTCTTATTATGGCTTACCAATGGTGAAACCCAGGAAAAACAAAGCTGCCACAACCACTATCCACCAGATCCACCGAATTAACGTGCTCTCCTTTCTCATTGTAAAACAGTCGCAGAGGTTTTCACACACTGACACGTCTGCAGAGCACACTGGTAGATACAGAGAGCAGTGCAGAGTGGGGGCAGAGCAGCAGACAGACAGAGAGAGAGAGAGAGAGAGGAGAGAGAGAGAGAGAGAGAGGGAGAGAGAGGGAGGGAGGGAGGAGGGTATTAACAAAGACTGAGTGAATGAGAGGGACAAAGAGGGAGCTAGTCAATAATGCTCTGCTTGATTAGTGAACTGACAATTGCACCTTCTGGTGCTGACTCAATATTACTCCACCCCACAGGAGCGGGGAGTCGAAAGTCAAGAGCGAGTCCCTGTCAGCAACACTGGATCAGCATATGTAACATCATGTGTATTACAGCTACAGGAAAGTTTACTTATTCTAATTACTTAAAGTTCAACCAGCTGTGCCGGCGTGACAGAGCGGAGCTGTGAGTTTCATAAAACGAGGCGAAGCTTCCAGTGATAAAATACCCAAGTAATCAAACAATAAACAATAAATAAAATGTATGAAGATGAATGAACCCTGTGCACTGAGAAAATGAATGAAACCTGAATAAACACAGGACAGAACTCTCCAGGTGAGGGAATTTCCTTTAGGAATATAATGTTTATGGAACTTGTAGAGTTTCAGAGACCAGGAGAAGTGATGCTGCAGAGCATTAACGTTTTTTAATGGCTGTGCAAAACCTCATTATAGATTTCTTATGTATGGTACATTGCTCGAGTTTACGTGAAACTTTCCCTCGTTTTTCTTGAGTCACTTCCTTAAAGGTTCACGGGATTCACGCTTGTTGCTATAAACAGTCCGACATATTTACCCATACTATAAGTCATGCAGGCTGTGGTTGTGCTTGACCCCCCCTCCGGTTCTATGGACAGCTGTGCAGGTTGGAGGACGACTCTTTCATGTGGTGGGCTGGAGTGTGAAGAGTGGGGGGGGGGGGGGGGACTCACTGCTCTCAGGAATGTGGGAGGACACAGACCACAGCTCTGCTTCATCCTCCAGTCACTGTGTATCTGGAAAAAAACAAACTGGAACTAAACCTCCTTCAGCTGGTGTGTGGAGGCTGATTTTGACTTAATTAAAAGTAAAGTGAGTTGTTTGGGTCCTTCAAGAACCAAATAGTGGATTTTATTATCTTTGAAGAAAAATCTCAGGGAATTGTTTAAAATGTAAAACGTACCAACAGATTTATTGTCTGTGACGTTTAAGGTCATGTCAGATGGGTGATTGAAGATGTGTATTCAGGCTTTACACAGTGTTTTTCCAGGTAAAGAGACGATTACTCCACTAAGAAACAATCTGATACACATATAGTGGATGATACGTCAGAAAAAAAACTGTAGATACAGTATTTGTATTTTTGGGGTCTGAACATGTTCATAATTATGATCCAGAAATCTAAAAAAACCCTATGTGATCACGAAAGATTCCTCATGAAAATCAAACACTGATGTTTTGATGTTTGTCTGTATTTTGATGCTGCGTGCACCTTTACATGTGTGACCGTTGAACGTTTCAAACATACAGGCTCATTGATGTTCTCCTATTACAGCTTCCACTTTTCAGGGAAGGTTTTTACAGCCTGGCTCTAAGGGATTTGCTCCCAGTCACCCTGAAGGGTATTTGCCACAGATGTTGGCCGATGAGACCTGACCTACAGTCGTCGTTCCAGTTCATACTGGTGGTGCTGGGTGGAGCTGGACGTGCCAGTCAGTCAACTTCTCTGTGAAACCTCAAATAATGTGTGTTGTGGTATTTGTCTGTCACTTTCTAATAAGCCATCAAAGCTGCAGTTAAAATATTAACAAGGCATTAATAAAGGGTTGAAATCATCATGACTGCTGTTAAACAGATCTGCAGTTATCAGGTAGTGTTAATGATAAGTTATTCTATGACGCCCCCTAGTGACACAGCTGAGCCATGAGACGCGGCGGAGCGACATTTATTTCTCCTCGTCGACTTTTTCGTTGCCTTTCTTTGGCCCAGTGTCACTTTTATTCAACATGTTTTTCCCCGTGTCGATATTCGTTTTGAAGTCCTGCAGGTCCGGCAGAGCTGCAGACTGAGCTCCTGAAGCTCGGTTTCGTTTTGGGGAGATGAAAAGTTCAAAATGTGCTCAGAGCAGCGTCGGCGCGCAGGGAGGACGGAGCAGGGCGCACGGCGGCCGGTGCGTGGACGCTTTTACGCAGACAGACAGAGACAGACAGAGAGACAGAGACACGCAGGGCTGCACGGGGGACGGCTCTCTGTAGCTCTCGGTCGCGCCGAAGCTGTGCTGGGAAAAGTTTGGGCAGCTGCGGAGCCGGTGAAGACATCATGGTGGTGGCCGTGCGGAGCTGGGTCGCCAACGAGGGAGGAAAGCACTTAGTCCTGGTGGGGGAAAAAAAAAACAAAAACAAAAAACTTTTGTTAGAGATTTTAAAGCTGCTTTTTTTTTTTCAAGACAGCACAATGAGATGATTTGACTGTTGGTCATTATGTTGCTGACTGCTTTAGACTGAGTTTACACTGCTTCACATGCTGAATAACAAGGATTTCCAATTCGCTTTACGATGTAAATCCACAAACAAGTTGCTTTTGAATGTAAATATACATAAAATGCTTATTTTGTGACACTTGACAACACTAACCAAACAAGATGCTGTTTGTATTTCTATTTTATTGGCTGACTATGGCCTGATAGTGGACTCCAGGCTGAAGCTCATACTGTATGTGTATGTGTCTGTAGATGCTGTGGTTGGGAGCAAACACCTGGCTGTTCACAAAGACCTTCCTGCTCTACTTCACTGGACAACAGTATCACTACCTCTACAAGATGCTTGGGGTAAGACTCACTCACACACAGTACAGACCATGATAATGGATCCTGATGTGTTTCAACACTTAAAGATTTAAAGGTATGTTCTAAAAGGTTTTTCCCTAAATCCAAAATGATACTGTGTATGTAAATCCGAGTAGTGTGCACAACAAAATATACTTCAAAAGTTCTTACTGTGTTAAAAATAACAATACAGTCTTATTCAAGACCAGGACCAGTGCTGGTTAAAAGAATAAAAAGGGTCGTAGAGAGGTGTTACCTTTCTTGCTGTTATGGCTGACAGTCATTCATGCGTAACTGTGAAAAACCTCATACACAAATGCAAACCAAAGAAGTCGGAGCCCCAAATTTCCCAGTCTGATATAAAGTAAGAACAAAAAGTTCTGTTTAGTTCATTAATCCATCTACAAGCTACATAAAACATCAGACACAGACAGGATGTGTAGAGGTTCTAATGTGAACACTGAAGTGTCAGAGGACATCAACAACAACAACAACAACATCTCTTGCTTGTTATCAGTCCTCTCGTGTGCTGTGTTAGTAAAACGCGTTTATAGGCGGGATGGTGAATCTGCGACTCATTTGAAACACCTCTTAATGTTAATATTTGTACTCGACTATGTCTCCACCGCCCACTATGACCTCAATAATAAACATAGAGTAGATCTATCATCTGTGTTGAATTGCATTAGATTGGACAGGTGTGACTAATAATGTGGCCACTGAGTATCATCACCATGTACGTGCCGTGGTCCCACAAGAATGTTCCCATAATAATCAGTGAAGTATATCATCAAATGTTATGTGTCTACGTCATCACAACATAAAGTAATGATGATATTAAAACTGATTTATTTGCATATCATTTTCAAGCCTCTACACACACATTACACAGTCACACAGGTGTCCTCACTTCTCACCGTCTCTGTTAGTGGCTGCACAGATGGCGTATAGGCCGAAAATGGTGATAAAATGTGCTGCCACATTTGGCGAATTCACTGATTTCTGTTTATATCAGAGTTGTATATGAATATAGAGATCATCTGTCAGTTGCAGGTTTAATGAGGCTGAGTTATGACTATAAACTATGTGACAGGAGCTCTGTGTGCGTTCACCGGTTGGCTAGTCTGTGCTGACTTTAGGGTTGACCAGCAGTGACATAAGCCTGGACACACACACACACACACACACACAGAATCAGGAATTTGATGCTGGCTGACTCAAGTAAGCGCTGAAAAAAATTCTCTGTCCTCTCGCGCTGATACAGACGTTGCTGTCTAATCAGTGCCTCGGCTCAGACAGCTTCACATCCCTTTGGTTGAAACCAGCTCGGTGCTGTGTTTGTTCCTTATTGTTGTATTTGATTTGTTCGAGTTGCAACTTGTTGGAGCCAAAATTAGTTTCTGACTTTGTGGCTCTTTCTTTCTCCTGGTTTTTATAGTAATGTGTTATTATTAATTTAAAGGAAATGTCTTTGTCCACACATGTTGAAGGTAAATGCAGACTAAGCAAGTTGCTTGTATGAAAGAACAACATGAATTCATTTTTTTAACTTTTGCCTTTTAATGCTGAGTGGATGATGCCGTATATTCAGGCCACTAACACCAGATCTCTGCGATCTAGAAAATGAAGGCTCTGTACACTTACATGCAGGCTCAGGGGGGGCGGCCATCTGCCTCGGCCGGTTGGGGTGAGTGGAAAGAGGAGAGAGAAAATAACAAGCAGCAACAACACTGAACGAGTCAGTAGGACCAGTAACTGAACTCTGGAAATATACAGCTCCAAGGTCAAGGATACCTGCAGAGAGAGGGAGACAGAGAGGAGGAAGCGCAACTACAGGAGAGAGAAGACACAAAATGGGAAATGGGAAGTGCTGCAGCCACATTAACATCTATATACTAAGAAACAGAGCTGAGTGCAGTCTACAACTAAAAACCTACCTAAGTGACCTGTGTTTGAATCATTAAGATGCATTTTTTTGGAAATATGGACGAAGGAGGACTTTGAATTTGAATTGAGTCGTAGGTCTTTCAGGATTCTACTATCAGTACTAGGTAATCCATCGAGATGGTCTGTGACTATGTTTTCTCTACTCAGGAAGTTATAATAGTTCCAATAAATAAACTTTGACATCCAATTATTCTTTGTACAACAGAAAGCAGTCAGGTGCAGGGACTTTATTCTTTATAAAGTACATGAAAAACATCTTTGGACCTCCACACCATCCTTCTGTTTGATGGATGTTGCTTTAGGGTTGTAGCTGCAAGAAATAAAAAGACTAAATCTTTCCTCCTGGAGATTCCCCATGTGTTCTCCTCAGGCAAGCTCTTAATCGTGTTTGTTATCTTGTTTGTGACTGAGTATTGTTACAGTTACTATTTTTTTATTAATTTATTTTAGTTTTTGTGTGGAAGAAACAATAATGACTGATTAGTTGATTGAAACTATGGCCAAAACAAGTATTTTGTGAGACAATGCAGTATGAATATTGAACAGAGGAAAATGTGTGCAGGATGAAATAAGTGAGCGGCATGTGTGAGCTATTCATGTGCTGCCTGTACAGTGGGAGGCACAAGGGAGAGATGGGCAAGTGTGGGCAAGCCACTGGCTTTGACTGAATGCCTTGCCAGAGGGTGTGTATTTGTGTGTGTATTTGTGTGTGTGTGTATGAGTGTGTGTGTATGAGTGTGTGTGTGTGTGTGTGTGTGTGTGTGTGTGTGTGTGTGTGCGTGTGTGTGTGTGTGTAAGATGTATTTAAAGCTTAAATCCATTGAAGGGAATTTAGATTCAACTTCAAAAAGTATATTATCTCATTTTCCTGTACTGTATGGTTTGACATGTCTATGTGTGTCTTTCTATGTGTGTGTGTGTGTGTGTGTGTGTATATGTGCATGCGTGTGTGTGTGTGAGTCTGTGTGTTTTGCTTGTGCAGGTTATTGGGGATGTACAGAGAGAGGATATCAGATCTCTTCCTTGTGGCTTTTCCTTTTGCCGTCAGCTGCTTATCTTTGAGAAGTAGTGTTGAGTGAGGGTGGGAGGTTTTAAAGGCTAAAGATATCAGACCATTTCAATAGGCTGGTGTTAAGCTTGATTTCCTATATATAGATCCTAACTTGACATGTTTCTTTTATTTCAGAAACCTTGCTATGCACTTTCATATTTCTCATTTAGTTCTACGGCAAACTGTGAAACTGTGATCCCTCATCCTGCTTGTCTAATCACTTCTCGTCTAATCACACCTAGTTTTCTTCAAATTGCTCAAACTTAGCTCTTACTTTCCCAGATTATATAACTCTGTATCTCTCACAGCCGCCATTAAAACCTTGGAGTGTCTTAAAAATATGGAGTACTGACCTGTCATTCTCATCTCCGTTAATCTACTGATCTACACACTGTGTAAGACTCGTTATGTCAGTGTGCTATACAGTATGTAATGAGAAGAGACGGCCCCAGCAGTGCGCACTGAAGCTGCAAAGAAAGTGTTTAAATGTGCTGAGGCCAAAGTACATCCAGCGTTTCCACATGAAAAGAGCCTTGATTTTTTCGAGATGCAACTTGAGATTTGTAAAGCCAGACTACACAGCTGACATCCTCCTCATGTTACTTCAGGTAAACTGCTGCCCTCAGCCCGGTGGCAGCTGCTTATCTTCCAGACAGGACGTTCTGAGACATATCAGTGCACTGTCTTTCACTGTCTGTACCCGACCTAACCTGGAATTACAGCAAGGCGAAATAAATCTGTTTGTGTTGTCAGAGGTCAGAGATGTAACATTCAGCTGTATTCATTGAACTGTTGCCTGTAGAGGAGGTAGTATTATAATAAACGGTTTGGATCTACTCAATCTTTCCTTAATGAAACAGCTTAACAGAGTTACTGAGTAACTGCGTGTGTGTCTTTTCCCAGCTCGGGCTGTGCATCAGCAGGGCATCTGCATCTGTGCTGAACCTGAACTGCAGCTTGGTGCTGCTGCCCATGTGTCGCTCCCTGCTCACCTTTGTTCGAGGAACACACACGGTAAGAAATGGACTAAGGCATAAAGGGAGGATGGGATGAGGGGGGTGGAGTGAGGAGAGAGGAAGGAAGACACTCTGTGGGGGGTGTGGGAGCAGAATGATAGTCAACACTGCATTTTATTTTGAAATAAAGTTGGTGTCACAAAGAGAAATTAGCGTTTTAATTTGAAACAGCAAATGAAAATGATGTAAAAATGAGGAAACATATTTTTTGGGGCTTATTGTTATTATTCTGGATGTAGGGAGGCAGTCGGATAAGTTCAGAATGAGTTTTATGTGTTATGTTGCTTTGGCTCATTAATAGCTCTCGTCTGTTGCTCATGCAGGTATCGAGCAGGAAGACACGCAGACTGCTGGACAAGAGCAAGACCTTTCACGTGGCCTGTGGAGTTGCCATCTGCATCTTCTCTGGTAAAAAAAAAAAAAAAAACAGTTCCTGTTCCACCACAGCTCAGGTGTCTTTGTGTATCTACGAATGTGTGTGTCGGTGCAAGTGTGACTAAATGGATCCAGGCTGGCGCAGCATTCTTAGAGTACAAGCTGTGACATCCTTCTTCCAGCTGGTCATGGATGTTTTTGTTTGTCCGGTTTTGTGCGTGTGTGTGTGTTCTTGTGAGTCTGTGCTGATGACTTCATGAGAGCTCCTCACAGCTGCATGTCTGCTGTGTGTGTTCACAAACGACTTCCTCGTACTCCTCCATGTTGGGCTTTTCCTCTTTATATGTGTGTTTTTAAAGTAACAGTTCACTTTTTCTGTCACAAACCTAAAGTTAGTGATGGTGTCAGATGAAAGTATTGTGCCCATCCAGGATCCACCCCCTGGCTGGTTGGGTTATAGCAACTCTTACTAACTTCATAAAGTCTGGTCTCTGTGCTGCTACACCATCTGTAAGTTTAAACCTTCTTTTATCATTACAATCACTTCTGAACTCATCAACACTTCACACGAACACTATTTTCTTTAGGGGAACGTATCTTTTTCTGAAGCAGCAGGCCAAAGACAATAAATAACACCGAAGACAGAGAGGCAGCACGGATTGGAGAGGGACACAGATTGAGACAAGAAAGAAAGAGGGAGGAGGGGGGTAGATGGGTGGGAAACAGTGGGAGTGAGAAAGGATGTGAGTTAGGAAAAAAAGGACCCTTGTGTCTCATGATTACGCCCTCTAATTCCATCAGCTGTTGAACGGCTGCGTGGTTAGCCTATGATGTCAGGGAAGAGTGTGTGTGTGTGTGTGTGTGTGTGTGTGTGTGTGTGTGTGTGTGTGAGTCAAGAGAATGCCTTTCTGACTTTTTGCTGAATGGACAAAGAAATGTTTGTAAAAGTGACCAACATGGTTCATTTTGACCTTTATAATTAACCATGCCAGGATCTGTATGAAGCAAGACACGGTTTGCTCTGTGTCTGCTGCTGATTTTCCAAAAAAAAAAAAAAAAAGAAAAAGATATATATGTCTTTTAGTCATATGCCTCTGTCTTCTTCTGCAGTTGTGCATGTGTCTGCCCACCTGGTGAATGTCATCAACTTCAGTGTCAGCTACTCAGATGACTTTCCAGCTCTCAATTTGGCTCGCTACAGAGGAGAGGTAAGACTCAAACATATACACTGTTGTGCTAAATACTAGGCCTGTCCCTAAGCTCTTACTTCAAACGCGTCTCAACCCTGAGGAGCACTAGAAACACTCAAGTGTAAACAAGGAGACTCCTCAGTCCAGTTTGCAGAAGCTCACACGCATTATTTATTTTTTTGTGTTTCCTTCATAGGACCCTAAGTTGATCATTCTCACCACAGGTAACAAGGATTACTCTTTTATATAGGCTGTTGTGTTGACTAGAAGTGATTGTATGTGTTTGTAGTCGGTTAAAACAATCTTAATGGAAAAAACTGATTGTTCCAGTCTAATAAACAAATATGAGAATGTGAATGCATGAACGTGAACCCTTCATAATGTGTGCTGGGATGTTAGTAATTGTCTCCACTCTCCTAATGGCTGATTGTCCCTAGTCCCAGGAGTCACGGGCGTCGTGTTGGTTCTCATCCTCTTCCTGATGTTCATGTCCTCCTCCTACTGCGTACGGTAATTCAATCAAACCACCAACCTCCATCCTAACCTAGTTTGTATTTATTAAGTGTCATGTCGTGGATGTATTAAAAGACAAGGTTGCATTATGGTGAAGCTACGTGCAGCGTTATTTTACCCATAAACAGCCATTACAAGGATCAGGCCTGTAAAACTGTTGACACCTTCAACCCCCGACGATGTTATTAAATCCTGAAGCATCCACTTCTCTTAATACAGCCATTGTTTTAGTGCTTAACCAAAAATAACGTGTCTCCACCTCTGTGTCAGACTCTCTGCATGACTCTGTGCTCCTTTGTCTTTTCTGCCTGAGTTTATGACTCACCTCTTTGTCTGCGAGACGAGAGAACTGGAAGATGGAGACGATAAAGACACATGCTAAAAGAGTTCGGTTACAGAGCAAATCCTCACTAAGTGTTGCACTCTCTTCTCTGTCATTACTCGGGTCATGCTAGGTCACCCACGATGCGTGTGTGTGTGTGTTAACTTCTGCACATGTGTAAGAGTTGAAGCGTGTGTATGTGTGTGTGTGTGTGTGTGTGTGTGTGCCTGTGCTCAACTTGCTTGCTTCAGGAACTGAACAGAGGATAAGAGGCTTTTCCAGACCACTTAAGGCTTTAGATACGAGTTTGGGTAAGTGGCTGGAGTGCCAGAGGAATAACTACATAATGAGTCACTATGATCCAGGTATACTGGCACACTTTGATGTGCACGGGTCTATTAACATACGGTGTGAATTAAAATACTTAACAAAGGAAAATATTTTCATGAAACAAAAGAGGTTGTAGTCAGGGGGAGAATGTTGATTGCTGTAGTTCGGCTCATTATGTATGACCTCACTCGTGCAGGCATGTGTTCATCCTGTCCTCTGACCTCAGTTTCTCTATTGTTGTTCTTTTTGTTGCTCTCCTTTTGTTGTTTCCTTATATCATATTACCCTTTACATCATCTCTCCTTCTCGGTCTGAAGGGAGTGAAACGTTCTGTGAGAACAATTACGTGTCTTGTGGTTCTGTATTTGTCTTTCAGGGTGTCTAACTACGAGATCTTCTGGTACACACACAACCTCTTCATCGTCTTCTACGTCATTCTTATGGTGCACATGGTCGGGTAGGTCTCTCCACTGTGTGTGTGTCTGTGGTTATTTCTGCAGGGAGTTTTTCTAGCACAGTTTGTCTCCATTTTAACACGACCTTCAGACGACGAGATAAGAATTTGACTCCCCTCAGATGTCTGCACATACTGGAAAACACTGCTGACAAGTGGAGATGTCTTTAAGTCGATATCAGCACCTTAAACCTGACCTGACAAAGCCTTTCTCTGATTTTCTGTGGATACATGGTACCCACCTCGACCATGCAGGAATGCAGTTCTAAGGAAAGCGTGCTACGTTTTACTGACTTCATTAGAAACAAATTTTTTTGTGTTGAATCAGGGCGCAGGAATTTTTTTGCTCATCTTTATTGGCAGTCAGTCAACTGTAGTACCAGGGTTTGCTTGTACATACCTGTCCTGTTGCTGCAGTGTTCAGGTGCTGTTACATTGATCGTGATTGATTAACATCAACAGTAAACAGCATGTAGCTACTAGGCAGCATTTTCTTCAGGCCTCGTTTGGGCTCATGATAATTTCTTTCAGTAGCCGTATATCAGCTAATAATAAAAGTTACTCTAAAATATTCAAACAATCAACTCGAGTCTTCTCTTTTTCTCTAGCGGAGCTCTAAAGTATCAGACCAACATCGTGGATCACCCTCCTGGCTGCATCAGGGCAAATCAGAGCAGCACAGAGCAGCAGGGCGAGGAGCTGGAGCAGCGGGATGATGAAGAAAGATGCAGAGAGGAGGCTTATTTCCAGCCACATACCCCCCAGGTCTGTGTGTGTGGAGCACACTTATGTAATGTTTGAATTTAATTGTGTGTGTTTGAGTTGAAGGAAGTGTGAGTGTTGTACCCGTGTGCTGAGTAGAACTGTTGCAGGGAGTTGGTCCTCTTTATTAGAGGTGTAGTGCTGTTAGGGAGGGGCAGGCATCCTTTTTTACATCAAGGCCTGTGTGTGAGTTTCCTCCTGTGTGTGTGATTATGTGTTTGCACATGGTCGTTTGGCAACAAGCTGGTTCCATAAAATCCCCCTTAAAACCGATTGTGCTCCCCAGGCTTTACTGGGGCTGTGAGCAATTAGTCTGCAACAGATAGCCGCCAACAGAAATCCAGAAACACAGCACACATTGATAAAGAAGTGTATATTTTATGCACTCTCTTGAATACACTCTCTTTGGCTATGTTTGATCCCTTGTGTTATTGTTATGGTAGAAGTTGTAAGAATTATAAATCCTAGACAGACAACATGTGACACAGCCTAAGATTTCCAAAAGTTGCTGTGTCGGCACTAATTCACCTTATTTTGTGCACACAGCAGAACAATTCATCATCTTCATATCCATACTGCAGTTTAACACAATGCATTTTTTAAGCTGCCAAGCTGCACATTAACGGGGCCCAATACTAAAGTAGTCCATTCACACAGACATTCATTTGACAACTTTCAGCTGTACAGTATAAGAAAAGGATAAATCCATCTTTAGTTGTGCTGAGAACTGTGAGTTGGAAATTATACTTCCACATGCAAACCTCTCTGCACGTGTGCAGAGGTGTTATGGGAAACCAGATGTCACAGCTAGTGTGTGTTGTGTGGCCCTGCATGTCAAATAAATGAGTCGATTGTTCAGTTTCTGGACTGGACTTTATTACTTTAACTACAGCTTCGGCGCTTTGAGCTTTTGAAGTAGAAAAGTATCATAACGTAGTTTGGTTTAATTTGTGTTGTGTGTCTGTGTGTGGTCAGACGTGGCTTTGGGTGTCTGGTCCTCTCTGTCTCTACTGTGCAGAACGTCTCTTCCGTTACATCCGGAGCAGTGACCCCGTCACCATAGTGACAGTGGTGAGACACCCCTGTGATGTCATTGAATTACGGATGCTGAAGAAGAGCTTTAAAGCACGTCCTGGACAGGTGAGAGGACAGAAGGTGTCTGTCTCTGAATATTTGGTTGTTACACTGTTGTTACTATTATTGAGTAAAAGTTTCATATAACGTCATCTTTGTTCCGTCCGTCTTTCTTTCATTTCTTCCCTCTTTAATCCTCTCTTTTATCTCTCTGTCATCCTTCTGTCTCTCTTTCTCAGTATGTTGTTCTAAACTGCCCAGGTGTCTCTTCGTTTGAGAACCATCCCTTCACACTAACAATGGTAAGACTTTATGTAACTCCTCAGCTTTCTCCAGCACATTCTTCCCTCATGACACAATGCAGACACACGTGCACATGTATATTTTTACTGTTTCTTAAACTCTGGCAAAGAAGAAGTTAATATTAGTTAGTTAGTTAGTTGCAATTATTATTTTAATTGGTAATATTTACTAATTTAATCTAACCAGTTTAACATGAAACTAGAGGAAAGATTTGTACATTCACACATAAACACGCGCACGCACACACACACACACACACACACACACTCCACACACATGCCTATGCCTGGTGTGTTTTGGAGCTTTGAGGAGGAGAGCAGAGAATCACACTGACAGAGAGCAGACAGACCCCTGAGGCCAGTAATGCTGTCTGCCAGCAGGACGGCTGTGTGTGTATGTCCATGAGTGTATGCATTGTTAAATTTAATATACAAGGAGGTGTAGCTATGCACTGTAGGTGCGCTCTGTGTTCTGTGCTTGTCTGCGTCTCTTGTGTTAGCAGCTAGTGAATGTGTGCGAGAGTGTGTGCAGCCCATTGTACTTGCGTGTGTGTGTGTGTGAGTGTGTGTTTCACCATGACTCACTGTCTCCTTTCTAACTCCTCGCAGTGTCCCACCGAGAACAAGGAAACTTTTGGCATCCATCTCCGAGTCGTGGGAGACTGGACTGGTGGGCTCACACACACACACACAGACACACACAAACACACACACACACTAAAGAACAGAGAAGTCATTTTGTTTCGTCCTCTTTGTTCTTTTCTTTCTAAGGAGGATGCATTTCTAAAAAACTACATTTGTGTGTGTGTGTGTGTGTGTGTGTGTGTGTGTGTGTGTGTCCCTCTCTGTATCTTTGTTCACGTATGTTTGTCTTCTCATGCTTTTTCTTTACCTTGAGGTCAGCATGGTTCCCACAGTTTTATTGTCTGCCTTGTGTGCACGCACAAACACACACACACACACACACACACACAAACACACGTTCGCACAGAGCTCTGATGATTTCAGTTAAACTGAAAAACAGGATTCTCCCTTTGTTGAACACTAAAGCGCTTTGACCGCGCAGTATGTCAGAGAAATAAAAAACTGAACTCTGCCGCTCTGCAGCTTTTTCATTAGACTTCATAAGCTACACTCGTATTCAGCTGACTCCAACTGAAAAAGAAGAGAAACTGGCTTCTACAGGAAGTTGCGTCCCTTTGGGAGCCTTTGACAGAGAAGAAGAAGAACGTGCACTAATTTCCTCCTGCTACTGTACAAACACAGATTTTCAGAACACAGGAAGGAAATCAGTTTGCATTGGCCCATTAATCTGCCATGACGACAGTTTGTAAGGAAATAAAATGCTATCGGATGTGTAAAATAGACAACTTCACCACTGAATGTACAGTATGATGATGTCTGTCTCCTCTCCTCTCCTCTCCTCTCCTCTCCTCTCCTCTCCTCTCCTCTCCTCAGAGCGGTTCACACAGCTGTTACTTCCTGAATCAAGGTTAGACTTGGAGATCCTTCCCATGGTGCAACAGAGGAGATACCCGAAGTACGTTTGCTGTGTGCGTGATACACTGTGTGCATGTTTGTTGAGAGACTGCGTGAGTGATGCGGCTGACATGATTTCTCATGAAGGCTCAGAATCACAGAGAGGTCAGAGGTTTTGACCTCCTGACCTCTGACCCTGTGCTCTTCCTGCTTTGTGTTTGGGAGAGAGAGATTGATGGAGATAAAAGGAGGGAGATTTAAATTTGGAGGGAATGAGAGTTTGTTTTTTGACCGTAATCCGGAGCTAAACAGAAGCGCCCAGCCCACCCTTCCTCTGTTAATGGTGAATGGTTAGGGTTCATTTCCATCTACTGCAATACTGCAATAAGTTTGAAACATTTTGACCCAAAATTCAGTGACACAATACTTGCAGCCTTCCTGTAGCATTTCTAAGCTGTATAAAGATCTAATAAATGGTTTATACTATCGATTAGAATCATAAATTTTTGAATGGACCCAGTTCTGGTCGCTCTGTTGTTCTCCAACAGCTGTTCAAATGAAAAACTCATCATTCTTTATCCCTTTTGCATTAGGGAGGAGGTTAATGTGATATTTGCTAAACAACATTTTATTTCTCATTTATGCTTTTATTATCTCTCCTTCTCTTCATTCACTGTTTCATTCCACTCTCCTGTTGAGCCAGGAAGCAGAGGTCAGTGGTGCGTTTACTGACAGCAGTGGACTAATTATAATCAGCACCATCTTCCTCTTGTGACTGGCTAATTTACTCTTGTGGGCGCCCATAAGTGGAAGTTGTTATATAAACAGACAACTGCTATAGTAGAACACACTTAACATAATAAAATGAATAAAAGTAAATAGGTTTTAACAGGACATGTTTAATAAAAACACACTAAAACTACAACTAGTGTGTTATAAACCATTTAATGAATGTTTGTATACTGATTATAAATGCTGAGAAGGGGCGTAAAGTGCATTTTTTTCAAATGTCAGTAAATCTGTGGGTAAAATTTGTATAACACTTAAGTCTTCCTGAGTGACATTGTGAAAATATGCAGTAGTTTCATAAAATACAGTCCGAGAAAGTTAACTGGGCAACAACAAGGTGGAAACATTGTCTGTCTAATACATGCAAAACTTCTTTTTATTATTTGTTCTTAATGTAGAAATGTATGGCCATGGACTAGGACATGTATTAGTGTTTTAGTTGTGTACCTTGTATGTTTGGTGTTGTAAAAAACGAAATTGTAAGTTTAAGTGTTTGAGCAGCTGTGGTAGACATTGTGTGTGTGTGTGTGTGTGTGTGTGTGTGTGTGATTTCAAGTGCAGGGAAATGATATAATATATAGTGTTTATGTATTTGTGAGGTTTCATGGTTAATTGCTTCTTGTGTTTCTGCTCAGGCTCTACGTGGATGGTCCATTTGGAAGTCCATCAGAGGAAGTGTTTAACTACGATGTCAGTCTTTGTGTTGCGGGTGGAATAGGAGTCACTCCTTTTGCCTGTGTACTGCACGCTCTGCTGTGAGTTATGAAAAACATGTCATACACTGACAAATGATGGAAACTTTCAGCAGTATTTATAAGTATTTACTGTTTCCTGTTTTTTTCTCCCTGCTGTACATCCAGGGATGGCTGGACAGGTTTCAGATTGCAGAGGTTGTACTTTGTTTGGGTCTGCAGGGAGCTCCAGTCCTTCTACTGGTTTGCCGAACTGTTGTGTGCCCTTCATCATAAGGTCAGGACAAACTCTGCATGCTACAGCCAACATGTTACTTTTAACAACTCGTGGAACTTAATGAGTAATTATTTGACTAGCAGGACTTGTGTGTTTATTAACTTAACTTTTTTTTTTAAATATCTGAGACACATCCCCTCAAAATGTCTGTGCATGCCCGTGCTTTTATTATTCTTTGAAAAAAACAGCAAAGATAATCCACTTGCCACAGGCTGTTGGGGCAAGCACCTTTCCATTCTTGTGTGTGTTTGCTCTCAACCAGATAAAAAAGGTTTTCCATGTTTTTAGGGGGCAAAGAAAGGTCAGAGGTTAATAGTGTAAAAGACCACAGAGGAGAAGAGGAGTCGATCCTGTGCTTCTGAAGTCTGATTACAATAAGAGTTTTATATTGATCAAATAAAAAGACATTAGACTAGGTTAGGTTTAAATTCATTTTTCATTTTTAAACAGTATCAACTTAACTGTTTTAGGTTTGTTATCAATAAAATATGAAACACTGGAAGGTTTGTTGTGTTTAGCGCCATCTTGTGGCCGTTAGTTATTTCATTTATTTCAAAGAAATTAAAGGCAGAAATTAGTAAATGTATAATTTTTTCTTCGTTAGCCTTTTGCTTACCTCTCTTTTCATGTTCGTTTATCATTTAGCTTTGGAAGGAAAACAGACCAGACTACTTCAACCTGAAGCTGTATGTCAGTCAGACAGAAAACCTGCAGGTAGGTGTGTGACACACTCGCACAAGCACAGACACACACAGTCGATCCTTCGTGGTTCATCTTCTCATTTCACTGTATTTCAGTGTCTTTTTATTTTTTGATATCTTCACCAATTCTGTCAGTGTTTAAAAAACCAGAGCCATTAGGGGGCGGTATACTGCAGCGAGAGCCGCATGAGCCACAGCACAGGGGTCTGTTTGAATTCCTTTGTTTGAACGGCCCACGTTTCTCAGTTGATTGTTTCTCTGTTGCTGTTTTGTCTTTTCCTGATCTGTTCTCTTCCTCATATTCAATCCTGCACAGTAGTGTTATTTTTCTACCGTCTTTACCAGTCTGTACTTTACACATACTAAAATATTCAAGTAAGATCAAGATTAAACATTTATGTTTTCATAGAAACTTATATATGTCTCTGCATTTTTGGTAGAGGTCAAATCTTAATAATAATTATTAGTACAGTAACAGTAAAAGTTAATAGTAATAGTAACAGTCTCATTATGGTTTGAGGGCTATGGCTTTGACTGACTATATTTCGGTGTATATGGCCGTGCTGGTATCATCTCCTCGTTAGTATAGTGGTGAGTATCCCCGCCTGTCACGCGGGAGACCGGGGTTCGATTCCCCGACGGGGAGAAACACTCTTTTTCACAGGTCAACTAAGTTTACGAGCAGCCGTAAAACTGCATTCCTCACATGAGTCGGATTCCTGTCACGTGAACAAAGGAACGTTTAATCTAACAGACTTTACCAAGCACTCGGTGAAGCACGTTCGTGTCTCCTCCTCTTCAGTTGTTGTCTGAAAGAGCTGCACCCCTCCCATTCAGCTCCACTGATCGTGCTTTGAGGGGCAGGTCTTAGTAGAAGCAGGAAGTCAGATTACAGAGGGAGCTTGAGCCGTGTCAGGAGGTCAGAGTGGCTGTAGAGAGCTCAGTGTCACACACAGTGCAAACTGAACCAGTATGTTAAAAAGGTTTCTGTTTAAAATGTAGATGTTACCTGGTTAGTTCTCTGTGTTTTATTATTGTTTTATTAAAATCCCAGTGTTTTGTTTTCCATGTGGACTTTTTCAGAGCATGTCTGAGGAGAAGTATCGCCCCCTCACCTCGAGACTGCTGGTTGGTCGACCCAGGTGGAAACTGCTTTTTGATGAAATTGGGAAGACCAATAAACAGTGAGTAGTAATCGAGAGCTACTAAAGGTATGAATTTAGCCACAATTGTTAACATCCCTCCATATATGTCTCTTGTGTGGTTTCAGTAAGCGAGTGGGAGTTTTCTGCTGTGGACCGAAGGGCATCTCAAAGAGTCTCCACAGACTTTGTAACTCAGCCCGATCCCCAGGAACAACCTTTGAATTCAACAAGGAGTCTTTCAGCTGATCTACACTTTAACGTCACCTTCAGCGATCTAGGGCTGGATGTATTTTCACACATTTGGGACAGGTGTTCTTTATTTGAAGTAACTTTCCGATGATCTTTGGCCAAACTTGGTTACATGAAATTTTGTACACGTCCAAGAGTCTGGAAGCAAACTGCAAACACGACATTATAAAGTTACACAAGAGAAAATGAATCTTTCAGTGGACCAGGACTGAACCATCAGGCTGGGACCAGAAGAAGATTTTACATCGGAAAAAAAATATAAAAACATAAAAAAGTGCCAATTTTAGTGTCGGCCAAATGAATGATTTATACTCATCTTCATTCAGCTTCCTCTTGACACCAAATTGGCACCAAACAAGCTCCAAAGTTTGTTATTTCGCCACCCACCTTATAGCTGCCTGCAGTTCCACCAGCTTTTTTAATTCACATCCAGATACAGGCCATAAACTGTTGAGTATTTTTGCTTGTATTAAAAAAATTACAGCTGTCGCAAGGCTTGGCTATAAAAATCCAATCCCAGCCGACTGATGCTGTGCTTCAGGTTTTACAAACTGACAAACTGACCCTCGTCATCTTCACGTTAATTGGAACAGAAACTAGTGACGTAGACTGGTGTACGAGCCTTTCACTTGTCATTATCTGTGAGGAGATTTGCTTCGACAGAGGCCGAGAGTGGAAGAAAAACTTGATTCAGTTTTCTCATTTAACATTGTTCAGTGTACGTGCAACAAACATCTTGTGTTTATACCAAGCGAACCTACTCTACACCTCAAGCCAGTATTTTTATTCAGTTGTTTTGTAGTTATTTATACTGTTAAAATGTGTTTTTATGTGATAACTTCTGCAGGGCTTTTGGCAATGTACTGATTAAAAGAAATTAGGATGTTGGTGGAATTCATTTGTATATTTGACACTACGTTTTCAGTAGTTGAACATATATTTTAGAGTCAGCTAAAATAACACACACTGGACACACCAGGTTTCTTCCAAGTATTTTTTTGAACTCTTGATATTTCCAATTTTGTCATTGAAACTACTGTATTCTCTCTAATTATAATTAGCCTCCATTTATTTAGCATTTGAAATTTAGATCTATTCAAATGTTAAACTGTATGTATATTTTCAGCACTGTTCTAACAAAATCTGAAATAAAGATTTTATATTTATTACACCTTAATTACCTGCATGCATTAATTCAAATTATTTGTCAGCCGCTAACAACACTAAAGTCAACATTACCAATAACTAATAGATCAGAAAAAAAAACACAACCAGTAAACCAGGAACATTTTTTTAATGCAGCATGTAAATAGTCGTGATTCACTTCATTCGTTTTCTTTGACTGTGAAACATCACAGGCATCGTGTCATGCTGTGGTCTGTGAGCACCAGCGATTCAGTCATAGTAATAATGTCATCTTTCGCATTAATGAACATTTAATGGCTCTGGAAGTTTATTGTGTGTGTGAGAAGCAGAGATCTGTCATATATTAAATATATTTACTGAATGTATAAAGTATTAGGGACATTTGATCTATTATGTTGGATTCCTGCTCTTTTTTTTTCAGAATCTTTATTTAAATTGGCTCGAACCTTAAAGGGACAGTTCACCCAAAACACACAAAACGTTCCTGCCTCTGTGGTTTTTTGTGTTTAGTTTGAACTGACTTTTTAAAGATGTGTCAGTAACCCGTTTGTATTTTTATCTATTATTTTAAAATGTATACTGATTTATTATGGGAAATCGACAACAAACGAAGTCTTTAAAATCAGAATTGATCTCAGTAAGCTACTACATAAAAACACTCAGTGTCCCAAATAGTTTGCACATTCATGAATTTGGATTCATATACAGTATGTACAGTATCTGGGTGTTTTACATAGTAGTCTGAAATGAGGCTGAACCTTCCTCTGAGCTGCTCTGCAGTAGTGGCTGTCTCTCTCCGTAGCTTGACGCCCTCTTCCTCCTCTGGTTGCGCCTCCACTTTCGTCTTGCAACAACCAGCAGCGCAGCAAGGATTGCAACAATCACACCCCCAAGGATCCCAGCTCCCAGGAGCCACTGCCAGATCTGCTGGGCCTGCTGGAGGTAGGGTGTCAGAAACTCCTGGACAAAGCGCTGACCTGCAGTGGAGATACACAGGAGGAGACAGTTTGACATCAAATAAAAGTTGTAGAAGCACTTATCTATTGCACATGTCTACTGCTCTGTACTGACCAGGGTCCAGGAGGTATGCATACTCATATCCTAGAACCTTGTTGGACAGGAAATAGTCTCCATTTCTGTAGAGAGGCAGGAAGGGCACCATGTAGTAACCATCATTGTGGCCAATGGGGGCATTCGAACGGGGGTAGCTGGACCTGGGAGGCTGGTGAGTTCTGAGCCAGCGCTCAAAGATGCTGGAGAAAAGAAAAGTGGCAAAAAGGTGGGGGGGGGAATGATTGATATAAACTGATGTGATAAAGACAGAAAAGTCACATAATGGTGGAGAATAACATGAAATGTTATTTTTATTCAAGGACTGTACTTTAGGTTATCTTTACTTTTACTCCACTACAAATATTTTAACATCATTAGTTACTAGTTTCCTTTTGCAGGATTAGATTCTACATTGTTTAATATACACTCTTGTCTTAAAGGAGTTCTTTGTGTACTAGTATGTGTTCTTTATACACCTCTGAAGAAAACATTACCAGTGCTTACATCTCTATTATTATTAAATATCTCTATTATTTATCAACGCCTGCTGTCTACACTGTTCTTGCACAACCCCCCTAACGGCTTCCTCTCCCTTGAAATATATATTTTTTATTTTTATTTATTATTTTGATTGCTGTTTTTTGTGTTCTTAGGTTTGTATGTATGTCATCACACCTGTCAATGAAAGCATGGTGCAGCAGGAAAATGGGATCGTTGGCCGAACCCTGCACGTCAGACATGGAGCCGTTCATGAAGAGATGCAAGGAGTTGTGCATGGTGCTCTGGCCTGGTATGGCCAAACCTGTGGTTGGACTGGCAAAACCTGCAGTATAGAGAGAGAGAAAGTGAAAACTGGTCTGTGAGAGAACAGTAGAAGTAACATTATTGAAGTGTAGAAGAAGTGATAGGTAAGAAAAAGGATAATTGGTCAACAGTATACATAAAAAAAGCAAAATAAAAGCAAAGTAACACAAGTGTTGTGTGTCAGTCTGCTAATCCTACCCTCTAGGACATTTCTAAAGCTCATGTTGGTGAACCGGTCCATTGCTCCTGTCTCGTACTCGGGGAGGCTCAGAGTGAACTCCACATCAGCTGTTGTGGGGATTCGTGGCACTCGGTTCCGATCATGGTTTCCAGGGTTACGTAACAGCGGACCCTCCCCGGTACCATTACACAGGATCTCTCGCCTGTTGTACTCCTCTGGTTGGCTGCAGATCACCTACAAACACACACACATACCACATTTGTTTTTTTTGGCTCTCATGATCGTTAAATACAGTCGTAGACACAAACTACAAGATTTCTGGAAGATTTTTCTGAATTTCTTAGGATGCAGTTTTTTTATATTCTGGGATGTTAAGACAAAGCCTCAGAAATAGGATTTTCCCTCTGATCTTTCATGTTGCATCACTTAAGGATGAATTGTTAAAAAAAAAAGTGTGTGCTTCCAACCAAATCTCTTGTTTCTGATTAACACTCCGACTCAGACTCTCTCTCATTAACAGGATAAACCAGGTTTAAGACAATAGACCTGCAGCATGAAATGGAAACAAAGCAAGGCTTTGTTTTGAGAGTAAAGGAATTTTCACTCTTTTAATAAAGGATTTACTCAAAGACATAAAGTACTCGAACATGTATCCTTCACTCATGCATACACACAGAGGGACAATCAAATATTCTTACTTTCCATGAGGAGAAGATGGAAGCAGGGCTGATGAGGTTGGGATTGAGTGAGTTGCGTCCACCCATCAAAGCATCGGTGCACACCTCACAGGTCTGGGCATCCCTCCAGTCCCAGTATGGAATGGTGAAGTTAAAATCACCCGTCAGCTTTCGTATCTCATTCTCCCAGTGAAGCAGAAAAACTCTGTGCCAGGGCAGAAACGCTGCAGATTCATGGGCGAAGTCGATGTCTCTCCATACGTTCCCCGGTCCTCCCAGGAAGGCGTCTCGGGACACGTAGTAATGTATCCAGACAAACAGGTCATAGGTGTTGATATCAGAGAACATGGGGTTCTCACCGTTTTCACCCATCTCTGCTCTTGTTCCTGTGGAGATCACATAGTCACGGTTGATGGTGTTTTTGGCCAAGTTCAGATAAGAGATAAACTTCTGTTGCTCAGCAGCTGACATGATCAGGATGTTCTTGCGCACTGATTCTCTGTACTCAGCACAGTTTGAACCCCAGTATCCAAACCTGCATTCTCCACAGTTAAAACCTCCATAGTTTCCAGCACAGCGACACGTCCGGTTGAAGAAAGTTAAGGGCCACCGCTCTCTGTCATCAATCCCACTGTGTGGATACTGGGGCCCATGGGGCTCATCTGAGACCACCACCTCAGTGCAGAAACCACGGCCTGACAGGGCGCCACAGGCTGAGCCGTCTCCCTCCCACACGGGGCAGCACTCTTTGGTTCGTAGTGCCTCAGAGTTTGCACAGGGACGAGGGAACTGACCTAAAGAAGTCCCCAAGAGATGGAGCAGAACTATAGATACACATAGGCGCCTCATGGTGAAAAGTCAAAGCAAGTCCAGCGTTAACCACAGTGGGAATTAAACTCCTGTTGAAAGCATGGACACAGCAGAAGCTGATGCCCTCACAGACTGCGCGGCTGACGAGGTCAGACTCAGCAAAAGCAGCTCAAAGGAACAGATTAACTGTGGAAAATTACTTCAGCTTGGTAGGATGTAGGCTGAGAAATTGCACATTCAACCAAAATTGATCTGTAGATTGTTAAAAATGAAAGCAGGACTCCTCAGCTACCTGTATAGTATGCAATCAGCCAATTACTTATTGAAACTTGCTACACCACTACGCTACCATCTAACCCACTGCCAAACCTCCTTCCACCCTCTATCTTTCTTACACCCGGCCAAAAGTCTCCTGTTCTCTCCCTGCTCATTGAACTCTTTTAGGGGCCGTCCTCTGAAGTGTGTGATCTCATGCACTCAGTAGGACACACACACACACACAATCATGCGGACTCACACACCATCACATGCTCAGCATATTATCACTGATTCCTTTTCCATTTTGTTTAGAGACCAGCTGACCTCTGCTCTACCTCAGGCAGAAATGTGTGTGTATGTGTGTGTGTGTGTGTGTGTGTGTGTATCACTTTTTTAGGAATTTATGCATGATCAAGTGTGTACGTGCTGTTGAGAAAGTATAAAATTTATATTAGACGGTAGATTTGGCTGAATCATGTGCTGCGCCACTATGATCTTTGTGTTTTTCGATACAACCAAACTCTGTTTGAATGAAGTATCAGCGCGTCCATATGAACTTGTGGGGAAAAGGCTGAACTGAGTTTTGACAGCAGTCATTGTGATCAGTCCCTCTCATTTGATGATGTAATGTTAGTAAATGTGAATGTATCTGCTTGTTCATGGGTCATAATGGTCATATGTGCATATTTAGATAAAGACAAAAACAACATTTTCATTTTGACATATAGTATGAGTAGGATGGATCTTATTATTAGCCAGACACAAACAAACCAGCACTGTGGCTGTTACAGTGAAAGTTTGTGAATACCTGATGTCTCGCATTTCTGTGTTTCTTTCACTTAACATCATAAGATCTCAGTTTCTTTTATGCATAATAGTTTTGAGAAACAGCCTGTCAGAAAGATAGCACAAAACATACATCTACATTATATATATATATATGTATATAAGATATTGTTAGACTAAAATTCTTACATGAATGTGACTGAAATATAATTATAAAATATTCTGTGTTTAATAAAAGTTTATGGAACTTGAGGTGTGTGAACAACAAAGCATACACAAACATCTGCAAAGAGTTAGTAAAGAGTCATAAAATAAACTAAATGAACAACATGAGGCGCAGCTGCTAGAACTTAATATAGCTTTAATAAAGCTTGGTTACACCTGTACCATGAATTCACAAAATCCAAACCACTTGGAGAATAAACAGTTCTAATATCTTCTTCCATTTCTGGCTTTGCCAGTGAAGTTGTGCTTTTATTACTTGCAGCCCATATAAAAGTTTTAAAATTGAGTTTAGAAGCAATTTACATCGTATGTTGCATTTCCAGTATCTTTAATAGGAAAAACTAAAGTAACGTTTTGGCAAACGCATAAACCAGCTCTCAGTGGACAAAGTGCCATAAAGTACTTTAGTTTAATTCTCTCTTTTTATTCAAACAGGGCACACGTCTTCTCTCCCTCACATCAAATCACGAGCATGTCCACATTGAGGACTTGGTTTACGATGTTACATGTTGTGCGTGATGCTGTGAGTGTCATTCATTCCACATAAGTAAGAATGGGCTGTGGCAGTTTTTAAAATATAGATTTTTAGAAAGATAAACATATTACTGTGAATGAAAACTGCAATTTGCACTGACAGCTTTGTCAAACAAAGACTTAATGTCACTGGTGTTTTACAGTTTTGAGGATAATATTGGAACATTTAAAATTACTATGGAAGATATAAAAGCTACACCATATTTTGTATCTTTGCACATTTTTGATAATTGTTCTTTGGTTATATGTTATATGTGTTGTTTGTTTCATCATGTTGCTGTAAATATATTGTTTTCTCATAGACTCAGATTGTTTGCTTACTTTGTTAGTCACTTATAAGTCTCTTTGGATAAAGGTGTCTGCCAAATGTCTAAATGTAAATGTCATATGTAATACTGCTAAGGCAATAAAGATGTTATTATTAATTAGTACATCACATGCTGCAACACAGTAGATTACAGTAAAGCACTGTAGTAAATGTCATGTTATTTTGTTTTATTTTAACGATGTAAAACAAATCAACTGGAGCAATTACATAACAAAGCTACAAAATACTATAAGAAACGCTAATTCTTATATTAAACTCCCCAGACTACAGTGAAGTATGACGATCAGCCGCATAATTCAGGAGTGGATATTATGTGGAAGGTACGAGAATTTCTTTTTTCCATACGCTTCACGTCCTCGGGGTCTGCAGACTAGTACAGTCGGGCTCAGACCACACAAGACATCGGCGCACAAGCCGGGATCACAAGCCGATCACATGCTGCCGTGGCCAGGCACGGGATGCAGCTTATCCCTGTGCAGGAATGCAGTGGAGCGCACAGGAATGACCATCACAGGATAAACCTGTCCGCAGGGCCCCAGACAGACAGACAGACAGACAGACAGACAGACAGGCTGTGTGTACGTGTGTGAGAGGCTTTTTCATTTTAACTTACCAAGAATTTCACCTTCTGTAAATCTGTCAGCTCTCCACTACAAATGAGCTCCTACTTGAGGCTTTTCTAATAACATCTTTTATTTGACTTTCTTTCCATTTTATTTCTCTTTCTCAAACAGACACAAGAGGGCAGCACGACCCATTGCTTGGCTGAAACAAAAGCACATCACAGGGTCGCAGGTCTTCACAGCGTGGTTATTGCACACTGCTAGTTGCCTCCTCATCAGTTGTAATGAGAGAAAGAAGAACATGATCCAACCAGCTGGCGGTGTCTCCATTTGACTTTGATTCAGAAAGCTTATTGAAATTAAAACCCACGCTGCTGCCCTGCACAGATAAAATATCTGCCTGATTTCTAACACAGAGGAGAGACATCATTTGCACCTTGTAGCCCAAGGAGATAATCTTTCTCTGAGCTGAAAAAAATCTGCTCCAAAACCAAAGCATTCATTTCCAGCCCAATGCTGGAAACAGGCAGATTTGCACCTAGCTGGTCATTTCACTGTATAAAAAATCTTTAAACAGGTGAACAGGTGGCGAACGGGACTGGACTGATGGAAGGAGGGAAGTGTTGGAATAAATCAGAAATAAATATAATAAAAATATATAAATAAACAGGCTGAGGTAGGTTTGTGTTTGTTTTTTGTTTCTGTCCACAGTCACACAGATGGCCAAACACTATGACCTTCTGACCTGTGACCTTTTGCTCCTCGTCTGTTTGCAGGAAGAGGAAGACTGGATAAAGATTACAACAATTATCGGATCAATTGATCAGTAGATATCTTTATGTACTTTTAAGCAAACATTTCACAGGTTCTGGCTTAAATGTTAATGCTTTTTCATTTTCTAGTAATTAAACTGAATGTCTTTGAAAACTGAGCATTATTAGCAGGGAAATTAGAATAATAATTTTAGTTTTTTTTTAATGAGGAAAACCATCTATCTTAGTGTTACTAAGGTAGATGGATATTATTAAAAGGATCTCCCCTTTTCACTGACTCTGCAGATTTTTTTATTTCATATCAACAGTGTAACATTTATAAGCTGCTGAACTATTCATGCGTGTCCCATCCCTGTTATCAGGGCGTCCTGGTAGTCAGAGACACTGCGGGGGCTTGTCAACCTGTACTGGCACCTAACATCGACGCTGGGGATGCCTTTAGATAGCATGCACCCAAACTCAGGAACAGCCTGTCACTGGATCTGAAGACAACTATTTTCTAATGTGCACTAAATTTGCATTTCTATACATAGAATGCAATAAATAATGTTTTGTTTTACATGCTGAACCTGCATCCAATGGGTTTCTCCTTTTAGAAAAAATAAAAATACTTGAGCCACATTTAGTTGAAGTAAGTGGACAGATTTGCCTTTTGTTATTTCTATAGTAGCCAGTGACATTAGTGCAAACCACTGTGAATATGAAGTGTAAATGAAACCCAGTCTTCACTTTGTCAATTAAGTAAGAATCACATAACATGATAACAACAATAGCTGTCCTCATTTCTCCGTCGGCATTACGTGGTTGTATTTTTTATCTATTTGTCCTACTTAGAGTGGGAATATCACAGACAAGCGACAACCCTGTAAATCAGCTATGTGTCTATGGCAACCATGGGTATCCACTGTTATTTTGAAATGCCATTAAATAATTGATTTGCCGACTGTGACACCGACTCTGACGTGCTTGTGTTTTGCGGGGGAGTGTGGTAAAAAGACATTTCTACCCTATAGGTGTCCATATGAATGTGTTGCATGCTTATGTGCAGTTACATAACAAGCAGACTCACAAAGAGTGCAGCTAGATTTCATAGGGTGTCCTTTCAGAGATTGTTGCGTCACTGTAATCTTATTTTCTTCTAACCACGGGACCTGTCGCTGTGTGATGCACTCTGTACGGTAGCCCACGCACTCTGCTTAACATTGTCAATATCAGATTATACACATACAGTGCGGTAACTATATGATTTTCTTGTATCATACCTTTCAACCCAATCCTGTGTGGTTCAGCACGCTCAGTTCTATCACGTCACTGATTGGTCTAGGTTACATCAATATTAATTCACTTATTGATCCAACTTGGGGTGTCCCTAAGTGTGCCGCTTAGTGATTAATGAGCTGGATCTGTGTGTATTTGTGTGTGAGAGGGTAACAGCATATTTCACTGGCATCAAATAGGACAAATCGAGCTGATCCATTGACAGCTTGTTGATATTATTGTGTTGCCATAGAAATGTGACCCCAGATCCTTCTGGTATTTCATCAGAACAAACAACTCCATTTAGTAAATCAAGGAAGAAATAGAAGTGAGTTTAGGTATATGTATTGTTGATGTCTTCGTGATTGAACAAGGAGACTCTTCCGTATGTGTCTGTAAGGATGCATTTGAGAGAGACACTCAACTCACCTGTATACATGCATAACAACAACTGGAAAATCAAACGTCTAGATGTTGATATGTCCCTCTATATGACAGAACCTGTCTGCTTGCAGTTTGCAAAATGGTATTCATAGGACTCTGAAAGCATGAAGAAGAAATTTTCTGGAGAGATGAGACATAACTTTAACTCCAAGCACTATGTAAGGCAAGCACCTCATCACCAGGCTTATACCATCTCTATGTTAAAGCATGGTGGTGGCAGCATCATCCTATGGGCACGTTTCTCAGCAGCAGGGACAAAGGGACTGGCCAGCAGCCAAAGAGGGGCCCTGAAGAAGGACTGGACATTACCAAGAGTGGAGCTGACAGTTCACAATTCGGCACAACACTGATTTGAAGCATTCAGCCAAGCTGCTGGAGTGGCTTCAGGAGGACAAGTCTTGGTTTCTCCTCAAGTGGCCCAAAGAAACCCCAAACCTAAGTCCCATAGAAGACCCGTGGACAGACCTGAATATGTCAGTTCACTATATTCTGTCTTACTGATGGAAGATCTGTCAATAAAACAATAAAAGTTAGCCTAGAAAGCTCAGAGCTGCTGCCAAAGGGGCTTCTGCAAAGTACCGAATTAGTCTGAAAACAATTTTAAATGAGGGATTTTAATGTTGGTTTAATACACTTAGAAAGATTTCTAAATGCATTTCTTTATGTTGCCATTGTGAATTATTGTGAGTAGACTGATGGGCAAAAATAGCACTACAACACATACTGAAGGGGTTATACCCTCTGAGGCCACTGTGTTTGTTTACAACTCCAACTGACACCCAAATTCATTTTTTATAAAGACTGTGACTGGAGAGTCTGTTTTATGTGTGCGTTCGCACTCGCATGTTTGCCTGTTAGCCAATGTGTTGGAGTCAAAACGAGATCAGAGAATCAGAGAAGAGAAACAGAGAAAGTGTGAGAGACAGAGGTCGGGGGTTAGTGAGGCTATCACTGCATCAAGCTAAAGCCCCATCGAAGCTGTGTGTGTGCATGCCAGAGAGAGACAGTATGTGAGTGTGTGCAGTTGTGCTTGTTTGTGTATGCCTATGTTCTTTTAATGGTCTACTAATCCCAAATGCATTTGGCTGCTAAATTAATCCAAGCCTTGTCCTAGCCAATCTCTAAAAGCCCCTTCTACCCCATGCTCGCTCTCTCCATCTCTCATTCTTCCTCTCAGGCTACTATCAGTATCTATCTCCAGATGGTGTCGTGGAGGTATGTGTGATAGAAAGAGAGAGAGAGAGAGAGAGAGAGAGAGAGAGGATGACCTGTGACGCGAAAGGAGCCTCCTCATTGGAGCGACTGGCGCTGCAGAGAGAGAGAGAGAGAGAGAGAGAGAGAGAGAGAGAGAGAGAGAGAGAGAGAGGAGAGAGAGGAGAGAGAGAGGAGAGGGGGGTTCATTTGTTGCCATAGTGAAAAAGTAGATTAACCACCACGGACATGATGCGCTGATGGACGCATGATGAGGGATGCTGCGTTTCTCCAGGAACATCCACCTGTCCCGCAAGCAGAGGTAGGCTATATGTGACTCCAGTGTGTGTCGATTTCCATTCGTGGGGGGTCATTTTAGTGGCATGAACAGTTTGTCATGCATTTATCTGTCCTACACCAGTCAATGGGAATGTATGGGAATGCAACCCAAAGTCAATACGACAAGGAGACGCTCGCTCAAATAAACCATTTATGTATTATTATGTCAGCCTGTTTAGGACTAAACCCACCTTATCACCTCTGATAACAACATAAAAGCAATGCCTATACTGTTTTGTAATATCCTTTAATTCTTCTCTGCTTCGGAGCCAACATGTCACGGAATAATCAATGACCCATTGACAGTCTATGGATGGTATTGCACTGTAGTCTACTATGTATTGGCAGCCATCTATGACCTACTGATAATTGTACAATGACGTCAAATGAAATAATGGATTCAAGTGAAATAAAAATAAATGTAAAAGTTAAAAGTTGCCAAACCAAACTCTCCCCCGCTGCTTACAGTGACGCTCAGTCTCAGATGGCTGAGGACGATGTTTCCATTAGATCTGGATCGATTTTTGCTCTTCAATGATTTGATCTCTGCCAGGCTGTATAGGTTAATGGCTCTTTACTCCCCTGACCGATATGAACCTTCAAACGCCATCGATCCCCTCCCGGCCCACGGTGTCACCTCCGGGGTCTGTTTGATCAGAGGGAGACGGAGACGCGCAGTCCGCTTTCAACCCTCCATCTCATCAACTCACGAAGAACAATCACTGATGCAGAGTGTTTAAAGGGTTTGAGTTGTCTGATCTAAACCTATTTCAGAAAATGAAAAGCACCTGTGAGGGCGGGGTTTAATTAAAAAGGCAGGTAAAAGAGGAAAAGGGGCAATTACGCTCAGGCCATGGTCCAATGTTGTGGTTCCTCCACATCTGAACAAGACTTAGATCGTAATATAGTTACACAGATAACGTAAATTAGTTTATTGATATACTTATTGCCCTTTTGTCTATTCCAAGTAGCTAAAGAAATTAACCTAGAAAGCCATGGTTAGCCCGGACAAGAGATTAACACGTTTCCTTTAGCCAGCGCAAGGTTTGTCTATTTACATCAGGTGGACTAGGTAGGAGGAGGAAAGGACACAAGGACGAGGCAGGATAGATGAGATGAAATGCTCCAGAACAAACTGAATGACCCACAGGCACAGTCTGCACAGCATCCAAACAGAGGAGGAGAGAGGAAAAGGGGGGCACACACTGGTCCACTGAGGAAGACTACACATGTGGGAGGAAGGTCGACTAGTGGGGAGAAAAACACATGTTATAAGTAAGTGGCCGAGAGGGGAGATGGGATGGGGGTGAGAGGGGGCAGAGAGGAAGGCGGGATGAAGGAGAGAGGCTCAGGTGTGCGTGACCAGAAAACGGAGGAAGCTGCACAGCAATCAGAGGCAGCTCCGGTGTGTTTGACATTGGACCAGCGTTACACGCGCTGTGCAGCCTCTTTCCTCTGTGTTAGGAACTCACAGCCTCATTATCATGCGGGACCGAGCCGGGCAGACTTATAGGTTCCTATAAGGTAAGGCTTATTGATGAGATTGTGCAGACACATCACCGTGATCCCTTCACCACCTCTGCAGGGACTTATCCCGTGCGTCCTCCTCTATATTCTGCTCCTAGTGATTTTGTCGCACTTTGTTTTGACCTACTGTTCTTGCAGCATCCTTAAAGGGACTTACTTGCAGTTACAGCTGGACTAGTTATCCTTGTATTCTTTTCTAAGGTTATCCCCGAACGGTGTGACCCAGTTGCACAGATGTAAAGATGCAGTCGCGCCAATTAGACAGAGAATGATCAGAAACCCGGGTTTCATTGGTGCATGCTGTAGCCATGTTCGTTTCAGGCGGTGTCTCTGTCATGTTTTACCCCATTCGCTTGTAAGAAATCGTGTGTGTGTGTGTGTGTGTGTGTTTGTGTGTTGGGTTCGGTGCAATTGATGGACTCTGATCTCCCATTGCGGCTGACGGATGCAGCGCTGCGCCAGACGCGGTTGTTGTCTCTGGATTTGATTTCTTCTCGGAGAGAAGCTGTTTGAACAGAAGCAGTAAGTGCATGACAAAAAAAAAAAAGAAAGAAAATAAAGACCATACTAGTAAATGCATTTCTCTATTGGGAGGCTAATGGATCATATAAGGCACCGCGATAGATGAGTGTGGACACGTCGGCGGCTGCGAAGACGTGCGTACGCTACAAGTCCCTGTTGAAATGTTGCAGGATCAAGTGTTTTAAGGTCAGAGCTTGTCAGGAGGAGTTCTGCGGGCACTCTCTGTCACACCTCGTCTGAAGCCGCCTCTGCTGCTGCAGGTGAAGTCGTTACTGTGCTGGGACTCTCTGAAGACAGTGGGTGAACGGGGGCTGATAACGTTCCCATAGGGAGGTAGCTCGTAGTCATCAGCACTCACCAGCATGTCTGCAGCATAGACATGGATATCTGGTGTGGATCATTAGGAAAAACAGGGTTCTGACACATTCTGATAGTGTTTGAGATTTTCATACCCTTTATTATAAGGGTATTATGATAAGGTCATTAACTACCATACCTTAAAATAGATGAGTTGACTGAAAACAATCAAAATCTTACTTCCATTATTTCATAAACAAACAAAGCGACCAGGGGTTGGTGAAAACTTAAAAAACACCCTCTCAAATGTACAATTGTATTGTTTCCTGGGGCTCAGGTGCATAAACAGTACCTCTGTCCATTTGGGAAATAGAACCACATGGAGAAACTGTGCTACATGCACACTCAGCAAAAGCAATTCCTAAATAACTAAAGCTTCCTGAAACATTGCTGCTTCCTTAAACTGTGTATACCTGAGAAAATAATGTATGACCTATTTTAGTTGGCAGCAAATACTTAGAGAAACACATTTATATCAGGTTATGGTTTATATTCTTTAGTTTGGTATTGTTTATATTCACAGACAGAGGCACATGTGCTGTTAAGTGAAAATGAGCAAAGCCTGCTGAAACTCTCACCCTGGTGCCCTTTTCTTACTTAATTGTTGGTAGCAATTCAGCTAGAGAAGTGCACATGTCAGTAGAAAGTGGAAGGAAAGACCTCTCCAGTGAATATATTAGTATGTTGCGTACATGGTGCCTATGTTATGGCTATCTACTGTATGTATATTGCTGTCAGCACGTGTCCACAAGTAGGATATTTGCATCAAAATCAACCTACTTAGGTAATAAAAAGAGCAGCAGCAATCTATTTAAAAAATCCATATGCCCTATTAAAAATTAATTACATAAACAAATATACGTACATATTGTGAACAACATAGATACAAAGAAATGTGTCTGTGTATGAGGGGTGCTCTCCCGTTAATTGTTAGTGTTGTATTGTTAAGGTCCATGTTTAATGGGCGATAAATTAAGTGCTTTCTTAACCCATAAAACAGTGTGCGGGCGCTAATCAAGCTCATTGAATTTGTCTCTGCCTGTGCTGTGTTTTTATGTCTGCATAAAACTTGATTTGGAAGGTTTTTGCAATGCCCTTGTGCGTAGTTTGGCTTAGAACTGGAGATATAGATGCCTAATGGCGTGTACAAGATGTTTGTTGAGGGACTGAAGATTTTCATTTCTTTTCCTAGCAGCCACAGTGAAGCCAACACACACACACACACACACGAGGAGCATGACAGAGAGAGACAGCACGTATGTGACAGCGTGTGGACTGTCCGCATTGTCTAAAGCACAGAGAAACGTCAAATGTGTTTTGGTGCGTGGCGATGTGGACACAGTTTGGAGTAAACATTTTTGGCAGAGAGAAAATATTTGAGTCTTTACATGACTGTGGCTGCATTGTTTTATTGATTGAGACAGAGTGTGTGAGCGTGAGCTGATTTTCTTTTGATGTGTTCATTGTTGGAGCAGCAGTTAGTCCTCTTGCCATCCTGACACTGTCGTGTTAATTATGTTCAGCGTGTCTCTGTGTCCCTTGATGCCTCCTTTTATCTCTCTCCTTTATATCTGCCTCATTTTCATACGTCCTCTTCTGTCTCTATCTTTCTTCCTCAAGCCCTTTCAACATACACAGTGGCAAGAAAATGCACGTGAGCCCGTTGGAATTTTGTGGTTTTCTGAGTTAATTTGTCCTAAAATGTGAACTGATCGTCATCTAAGTCAAGAGCATTAACAAATATGATAAATATGTATAACACAAAATCATTCAATATGTCTTTATTGAGAACAACCATAAAAACCTCATAGTGCTAGTGGCAAAAGTATGTGAACCCTTGGAGTAATGACCCTTTCAAAAAGCTAATTGGAGTCAGGTTTTAGCAAACCTGGAAGAAAATTAGTTTGGAAGTGTGGACTAGAGCTACTTCGACTGATAAAAACCACTGAAACTTTTTCAGTTTGCTCTGCACAAGAAAAAGATGCTTCAGAACCTTCAGAAAAAGGTTCACATACTTTTTCTTGCCTCTCTGCTCCCTCCTTCTCTCACCACCATTCCCTTGTTTTCATCTTGTGTGCTTATTTCTCACCATATCTCTCTCGTTTTCTATTTCTAAATTTCACTCCATAACCCCACTTCTCTCTCCCATTCAGCTAACCATAACCTGGAACCTGTTTTGCATAAGCACCGGATGCCATCGTCTGCTGTCTAAACTGTCCCAGCTCCCCTGCTGTTTACTGTCAATTAAATCCCTTCTTTGCAATAAAGTAAAGTATTTGTGTAATTCAGAGGTTAAGCAAATTGTAAGACTTGATGAAAACCCAGAGCTTGTCTGAGTGATAAACCCAAAACGCTTGGTGGATTTCTTGTACTGTAGCTTGTCTGTCTGTTGTAATCATCCACTCAGGGATTTTTCGCTGTTACCTAACCTCTTTGCACTTCACTAAATGGGTGCATTCTTTAATTTATAAAAACAATAATAAGGTAAAAGCAATAGTCTACTTTCTTTACTAAAACAAAAAAGCATTTCACGTTACCCCTTAATGCACAGTTTTATACAATGGGTGTACAGTCAATCTTTGTTTTAGACTTGAAAACAATGCTAACAGTACAACAGAGTTCAATTTGGAGAAAACACCCAAAAGCCAGTATTAAAGTAATTAAAGCAGGAGAATAGGGGATAGCATACCGAGTTTGATTTGGTTAGAGTTGTGGGGCAGACACTTGAGCACTGGTATATGCTATGCTAAAGGATTAGTTGGTGCTCTAGGTTCTTCAGACCTAAACAAAAATAAATTAAAAAGACAAAATAGCACTGCAAGTAGTTTTACATGACCTTGTTTGTGTCACAGTTTTATGAGTGAGAATAAAACGTCTGAGACAACCTAACGGCAGTGAGGTGTGATGCAGTGTTGCAGTTGTGCACAGTCACTGTGATTTTCAGCAGTTCCCTATGAGAATAAAATCAAGAACCCTGGTCTCAAGCCGAAACTTTAGTTGCCACATTGAGTTTTAACAATGTTAACTACTCATTATGTTTGAAACTATAATGACCAATGTGATGCTTCTTATGTTGCTGTGGAAGAGGTTCACCCAAAGTGTACATATCGAGTATAAATGCATATGTATAAAGAATGCTAGGTTGAAGATCTGGGTCAAATGTATATACATACGTACAGGGTTGTGGAGCTGTTGTAATTGGGAAATCCAGCATCAATTTTCAAATGTTCAACCTCTAACAGTGTTTTCTGCTCACAGGTTTATATGAACATGTCTGTCTGTCACCTGTTACTGTGGAGACCAACTCTGCCCTATAATTGGAGGAGCCTGGAGTTATTTCAGCTAATGAGACTTAGCCCAGATTTTCTTTTGAATCTCCCAGGTTGCACTGCTGCACCTGTCTCAGCTGTTGCAGTGATGTTCCGACCTTCGAATCCAAATGAAAGAAAGACAAATCAGAGGAAAGCAATATATTGAAATCACCCATTTCAAAAAGCTCCTCAGTGCCACAAACTCTCGTCATGGCTAGAAAAGGTGCTTCTCGGACAAGTACCTCCCTGTGACGGCTCCACGCGACACATTTGAGATCTTCTTCTCCTTTGCTACCTTAACGGACTAAGATGATGCTTTGGCTGCTGCTGGTTCTGTCCTTCTGGGTGGGGCCTGACCAAGCTGACACTGCCCAGTCCAACGAGCGGCGAGTTGTGGCACACATACCTGGTGACATCATCATTGGAGCGTTGTTCTCAGTACATCATCAGCCTCCTGCTGACAAGGTAGGTTTGTCTTTTTTGCATCTCGGTGTGTCTGTAGGATGGTCTGTGTGCTATATAATTATAGGAATTCAGTTTTCACTCCCGCCGACCTTCTTGTGCAGAAAGAAGCACTTTTAGGGAAGTTAAGACAGAAAACATAAAATCATCAAATCAATTTGAATAATTTCTTTGTACAGAGAGTTGCTCTTCTTATTAAGACCTAAAAAGACATTCAATTTGTAGAAATAATACCTCTGTGTGAGTCCATGAACAATCAGCCTCCATTAGATGCCCTAGGAACCCGTAGTCACCCACTGATATTTAAGCTTTTCACTATCTTATTATGAATAATTGTAAACAGGAAAAACTAAGTCTTTGTATGCCAATCACTAACTTTGGCAGTGATGTGAATATAAAACCGATATTAATTATAAAGCACCTATGTGTTGTATGTATCTAAATCTAAATTATTTAGACAGTGGTAAGAAAAACTATGTGAATTTCATGGTTTTCTGCATTAATTTGTCATAAAATGTGAGCTGATCTTCATCTAAGTCCAGGCGCTTCCTGTAGCTGTGGATCAGACCTGCACATCATTCAGGAGGCATTTTAGCCCATTCCTTCAGGCTGAACTTTAGCTCTGTCATGTTCTTTGGACGTCTCATGTGTGGCTCTATTCAAGTCGTTCCATAGCATCTCTATTGGGTTGAGGTCTGGGATCTGGCATCACCCAACTATTACAGAATTTCAGCTGACGTACAGACATTCTCACATTATCCTGGAGAATTTTTTGATAAACTTGGGAATTCATCTCCCCCCCCCGAATCACTGCAAGCTGATCAGGCCCTGATGCAGCAAACTTCCGGCGTGCAGCAATGTTCTTTTTAGTAAGCAGCAGCTTCCTTTGTGGTGTCCTGCTGTAGACACCCTGCTTGTTTAATGTTTTACCTACATTAGACTCACGGACAACCGATGTTAGCCAGTTCCAATGATGGCTTTAAATCTTTGGTTTCTGTTACTTTACCTCATTAATGAGTGTTTGTTGTGCTCTTTGGGTCACTTTGACTGGCTGCCCACTTCTTGGTAGAGTAGCCACAGTCCCAAAGCATCTCCATTTTTAGATTGTTTGCCTAACTGCAGACTGGTGAACGTCTAAAGTCTTTGAAAGACCCTCTCAAAAATCCTTTGGCGAGGCATGGCTCGCATAAGCGTATTTATTTTGTACAGAGCCAACTCAAAAAAATTGAGTGGTTTTTGTCAGTCGAAGTAGCTCTAGACCTCAAAATTATTTTCATCAGGGTATGCTAATACCTGACTACAATTAACTTTTTGGAGGTTATTATTTCAAGGGTTCACTTACATTTTTCCTTTAGCACTTTGAGGTTTTTATGGCTTTCTCTCAAAAAGACTTAACTGAAGATTAGTTCAGATTTTAGGACAAATTAATGCAGAAAACTATGAAATTCCAAAAGGTCCACATACTTTTTCTTGCCACTGTATTGTCGTAACATGACAATATATAGACAGCACAGTTATGTAAATGACTAAGTGCAATTTGACTTGATTTGTCTGCACAGGTACATGAACGCAAGTGTGGTGCTGTGCGGGAGCAGTATGGTATCCAGAGGGTGGAGGCCATGATGCACACGCTGGACCGCATTAACGCTGACCCGTACATCCTTCCTAACATCAGCCTGGGCTGTGAGATCAGGGACTCCTGTTGGCACTCAGCCGTGGCTCTGGAGCAGAGCATCGAATTCATACGGGATTCACTAGTCTCTTCTGATGAAGCCGAGGAGTGGGGCGGGGGAGGCTCCTGGGGAGGGGGAGGAGGTGGAGGAGGGACAATGAAGTGTGCAGACCCCTCTGCCACTCCAATGCGGGGGAAGAAACCCATTGTGGGTTTAATTGGACCAGGGTCAAGCTCAGTGGCCATCCAGGTCCAGAACCTACTACAGCTGTTCAACATACCACAGATTGCCTACTCTGCCACCAGTATGGACCTCAGTGATAAGGTGAGTCTATTTACCTATAGGTTTTTTAAATTCTACTGTACTTATGAAATCAGACAGTTATTAAAGGGAATCAGATAGAGACAAAATGCATTACTCCTGCTTTAAAGAACATTTTAATTTAACCAACAACTACTCCTTACTCTTTTTGATTGCTCCGAGATAACCCTCGCTTGCCATTCTTTTTATTTCCATTATTTTAGAGCCTTTTTAAGTACTTTATGCGGGTGGTGCCTTCAGATGCCCAGCAGGCAAGAGCTATGGTGGACATTGTCAAAAGATACAACTGGAGCTACGTGTCTGCTATACACACTGAAGGTACAACCACCCACACACTCTGTCTTGGACTAATCCTTTCTCTATGCTTGGACTTGTAGAAGCTGCTGTCTTGTCCTCTTGTCTGACTCTGCCTTATTATACTTTGGACTTGTTGTTATGTTCATTGAACTGAATATTATACCCACATTTACTTACAATAAATGCATCAGCAGTCCGAGTGTGAAATATGTGATGCTTCACTAGAAGAAACTTTTTGAGAAATAAGAGCCAAGGTTAAAAAGCTTGAATCTTGTTACTCAAACAGAATGAGACATGAGTATTTTCAGGTTAAGGGCAAGAAGAATAGGAAGATAGGAGGGTGGGGAATGCAACTGTCAAAATCTCTGTAGCAGAGAGGGGGAGGAAAGTGTTTTTTAAAGAGATCCGTTTTCATCTTATGGAGGAAAATGTTATGGAAATAGAATTATATATGTATATGGAATATATATGTATGTATATATATATATATATATATATATATATATATATATATATATATATATATATATATATATATGGAATATATATGTATGTATATATATATATATATGCCAACATGTTAATAGTAGTATTTGAAAAACAGAACCAAGTCAGCAGGTAATGACTGGAGAAGAGAAGAGCACTAACTCACTCCCTCACTCACTCAGATGTTGCAGATAGTGTGACAGGAACCGGACCTGGAGAACAATGTAGTAACTGTGTCTGTGTGTGTGCATGTGTCCACTGAGAAAAAGACTGTTGAACCTGAAAGAGTGTGATTAAGAGTGATAAACACACGTACACACATGTTGAGGACTTTAGTTTCTGGCCTCTGGCATTGCCATAGGGTGTTATAACAACACTTGACTTGAGGTTATTAATAGTAATTTATGCACGTATTTGAGCATTTAATATATTTGCATATCGAGCATTAAGGTTGCAGCGGTATCCCAGGTATTTATTCATTGAATACCATAATATGAAAGTTAGTGATTAGCATACCATGTACATTTACATTTACAACCATACAGAGCATCTAACCTGTGTTTGCATGTCAGACATAGAGAAGCAAGGCTGATATCACCAAACTCCAGACCCTGAAAAAGAAATAAAAATTATTAGTGTGGGTTTGCTTTAAATATCCTAAAAATATATCTAAGATTGTCCTCAAGGACACATATCCAGCTTGCAAAAATTGTGCACTCGAGGTGCCTGCAAAAAAAAACGAAACACATGAAATATCTTTGCTCAAAATGTGTCCCGTTAATAACTTTAATGAACAACGAATAATCATGAACGTTTAATGTCAATCATAAAATGCGCCACCGAAATAATTTCCCCACATCCTGGCTGAAGTAAATGGCTGTGTGAGTGAATGAAACGTACAGACAGGATCTGTTGGGCACCTCCAGCAAATTGAAAAAAAAAAAAAATTAAATTAAATCTATTTTAATAATTGTTTAGAGAACTTGTGTTGCCATTTCTCATTATTTTCAGAGGGAATCAGTTAATGGAGAAAATAATTATCAGATTATTTTGTAATTAAATAATCATTAGTTGCAGTTGGATACAAAATAATTCAAAAATATCCACCTCAACCAAGCAGTTCAAATCCTGCTTCTACATTTACATGAGGCAAACATGTCATGAGATGCAGCAGCTGATGCCAAACTTCATGTAGAAAACATATTGTACAAATATGGGCTGATTTACAGACATCACAATTCCAAATAGTGAAGTGACTGTTAAAGTAGCAGGAGGTCTGGCCACTTCAAGTCTTCTTGGTCTAGATCCAGATTGTTTCTGTGCCAAAGGTTTTTTTCCCCTAATAAATAAATAGAAATAATAGTAATGATAATTACAAATTCATAATATTGCTATTCGCTTATTTTGATTTACCCAACTGAATATTCAAAGGGATTTCTTCGCAGATGTTAAGACATATTTGCAAATTTGCCTGCGTTTTTTTTCTAAATGATGGGTTATAGACAAATCACCCTGCATATTTGTAGCAATATGGTGTCAGAAATAACATTTGTCTTGCGTGTGACATTTATTTTTGCTTTCTCATGAGACCAACCTCCATAAGAATGTGTGTGTGTTTGTGTGTGTGTAGTTGCTGGTGTGGCACTATTAATCGTAGATATAAGATAGCAGGTATGTATGTGTATAGCCATTTGCTTTTGAAATAATGCTTGTGGTCATGTGCAAATCTGTGTGTTTGTGTGTGAAAATACTGGTCCTTATGTTTGCTCAGACACAGAGTTGCCCTTGAAACCTCTCCTTCAAGGTCAGCCGCTGTCTTCTCAAGAATCACTCTGTCAGATAGTAAGAGCAAGAGAGGGAGGGTGGTAGCGAGGAGATGAAGGGCATTAAGAAGGACTAGGAGAACTAGAGAGAGACAGTGATAAGGAGGAGAGGCAGGAGATAAGGAAGGCATAAAGAATGAAGGGAGGGATAAGGACTGGGGGGTAGAGAGATGGGAGGATCAGGAGGAAAACAATGAGAAGGGAAGAGGAAGACAAAGGGGAAAGAGAAAATGGAGACGGCAATGATAATTGTGTTAGCAAACCACAGAAGACAGAATCCAAGGCGTGTGTAACGGCAGTAACACTTTGCACCTGGAGGCAAGAGACAACATGCAAGTAACGGAATAATCCATGTCATCTCAGCACCATAATTATATTGAAGCAATAACATATTATTTGATGGAGCGATAGTAGTAAGCTGTGTACTGTACATGCCTGAAATATGTGTGGAAACATGGAATTTATGGCTGGTTTTGTTTTAAATTAGCTGTGCGATTCAAAGAAGTCACTTGTCTGTCAATCATGGCTCTAATGAGATCTGCTAATGCCACTCACTGCTGATCTTATGTGCTAATAAAGTGCATTCCTGTGAGTGACTTACACCTCATCCAAACAATTTTCCCATTAATATGTGGTAGTTTATAGTTGTATATGTATATGTATACTACATAAATTAAGTTATATTAAGGTACAGTTTTTAGGGCTTAGCAGTCACAGAAGGAACATCAGCAGAAACACTTAGATACCAACACACTGACCTCTGTGGTTTAGCAAAGAAGAGAAGTTGTAAAATCCACAGTTCCTGTTAAAAAGGCTTTGTAGAGCACCTTTGGGAGACGAGTGTGTAGCTGAAGGTATACATCAACTTCAATAGACACTGTGAAGGGGAAGGGAGGTGTAGTCAGTGTGTACTTAGTTCAGTCTGATCATAGAACAATTCAGGATTCATACACATAGTAGTTGCACTTTTTTAGTATGTATCTCACTAATCTGAAGAATCTGCATCATCATACTCCTCTTCTACAGTGACTTCAGTCCCATTTAGTTTCACTTTCTCCAGCTCCCTCTGTCTTTGTTGCTTATTTCAGTGCAGTTGAACTGATTTGGGATATATTGACATCATGTTTGACATGTCAACCAAACGCACTCCAACGAGCATTGATCAGTCTCTAAATAAATCAAGATCTTTCCACCTCTTCCTCTTTCCTCTTGCTCCTGCTTTGTCTTTCTCACTTTCAGTCATTTCTGATTTCTGTCCTATTTGTCTCTATTCATTTTTTATACTAACACCACTGATTCTTTCTCTCCCTTTTCATCCTCTCTGTTTTATTTCCTTCTCTTCTTTTGCATCATCCCTCTCGCTTTCTCTCTAGAGCATGACATGCCCTTTGTCTATTTAACTGTGAGGAATATGCAAGTGATGTGGGTTCAGGAGGGTAGTGTAGAGAAATGTATAATGAATGGGGAAGAGGAGAATGACGGCATCTGCTCAGATTTTTACCGTTTTCTTTGGCAGTGTTGCCTAAGGGTGAAAATTCAGAGTGGGTCATGGGCCAGTTTCTGGTTGGTCCCCGTGTAACAGGAGATCTTCAGTGTTTTAATGAGTCTGGGTCACTGGATTACATCTACTCAAATTGGCCCGGGCTCAGGTTTCAAAACTCATGTTCTGGGAATCCAATTGATGGCCTCTGTTAAAATAGCTACCAGCTCCTGCTTCCCGGACTCTAGCCTATCTACCTACCAATGTATCTATAGAGGACCATTAAAAGTTAGTAAGGTCAATAAGTGGAGGAAAAGTCTAAGCTGTCAGCCTTGGTAAAATGGGTTAAACACACCATCATGTTGGTTCACTATATATATAGAGCAATTGCTTATGATATCAAGTGCTCCTACACCTGTATATGGTCACCTGCATACACTAGATGGGCAGTGGTGGATGGGAAGTGCTGCACATGCTGTAAGTACATTTTTGAGGGATTTTTACTTGAGTGTTTCCATTTTATGCAGCTTTATAGTTCAACTTGACTGCATTTCAGAGGCAAATGTCATACCATGACTCCACTCTATGCGTTTGATAACTATTTGTTAGTATTATATAACATAACATGTAATTATATGATAACATAATTAAAAAAGGATATAAAGTACCAGCTGCAACATTAAAGCGTATCAGTAATTGTAATCCAGTATTATTACACTCATTGAGTGTTATTACTTACATTACTCACACATTATTTTACTTTTGCTACTTTGACTGGAATTTGGCTGTAATTCCTAAATGGTAAATAAATTTAATATTTTTATGAAACGTCTTAAAACAAAGCTGAAAGTCTACACTTTGATCACATTTTGGTGCATTAAGGCAAAATCATAAAAACTCTGTCATTGCCCAAATATTTGTATTACTTCCTTTTGCATAAATATAAATGTAAGACTAGTGTGGATGGTGCTGTTGTTATTGTTACAGGTAGGCAGGTGCTGTTGACTTGACCACCTTGTTGGCAAGGGTCAGGGCTTTGAACCCGATGCGGGCAGCTACGGGAAGTCAGTGCAGAGATCTGAGGAGTGGTCCAAGGTGTGTCCTTTTAGGCTGATCAAAAATGAGACGTGCTGCTGCATTCTGGATCATCTGGAGGGGTTTGATATATTGATATATTCATAGTCGCTGTAGTCCAGACGAGATAGTCCAGAGCCTGCACAATGAGTTGTGTTGCATAGGTAGAGTCTGATCTTTATGATGATGATCATTATTGATGCTTTCACTCTTGTTCAACAAAGAAACAGTCACTCAGATGGTTCATCCACCCCTGGATTGGTTGTTCGGTTCCTGGTCCCTGCTAAACAAGTAGTTTAATACTACTACTACCGCTAATAATACTGCTACTAACATACAGGGTTTGTACGTCTGTGTATACCTGTGTAACAATGATTTATGTGTTGATATGTGTGTTCTGTCAACCATGTAATTCTAACTGTAATTAATCAGGTTTTTACTGTGTGTGGTACAATGTGGTACACGTTTAGCAGCACTCCAGATGTGAAGGAGGGTTAGCACGAGGAATAAGAGGAAGGATAAGAGGCAGAATCTTCAGCTATACATTTGATTGCATGGTATGTAGTGTAATAAATGATGAGGAGAGATCAAAAAGAAGAGGGTGTGGGGTGTATTGTGTTCTTTTCTTTAGCATTAAGATGAAAAATAAAAATGCAAAGAGAAATGCAGCATTGTAGTAAAAAATCAAAGCTGGGTAGTGGGGTGCAAGCAAAATACAGAGAGGCTATGAATATAATATGTTACGGCAATGAATATTATTATTAATATTCATTAATAATAATATTATTATTAATAGTATTACCTGAGGTAGATGTACTGTAGTGTACAGTATGTCTCCAAAATGTTATGGTTACCATGGAAATAAACATGAAATAATGGCTGCTGTATATGTATGTATGTAGGTACAGTATGTAGGTATGTAAGTGTGTGGAGGGTTTGGCTTGTGGATGTACTTAGGGAGAAATCAGGTCCGAATAAAATCAGACTAGATTGGTGTCTAACAACAGAGAGAGGGTAAAGTGAGTGAATGAGAGCTATGATTGAAGCAATAGAGAGGAGGTGGGTAAGGTGAATTGAAGCAAGCAGGGGGTGCAAATATCAAGTGCAGTTCAACTGTACTTAGAGAGAGGAAAATAAAGGGAATTTTCTGTGGTTCGGTTTAAATGAAGTACAACAATGCTGTAAGATTTCTTTATTCCATTTTTACTCTACATGTATCTATGTATACTGTAATTTGCCACAGTCTTTGTAACAATGACGCTATGATTTGTGTTTCCCTTTTACCTACTCCTCAATCTCCTCAGTGTTACTGTTTCAAATTTACCAGGAGGATGTTTGCCAGAAACAGTCCTGTAAAAATCAACTTCGTTTGGCATGCAGCAGTGAGGACAGAAGACAGACTGGCTCCTATTGTCTTGTGTTTGGTTGTAGCTAAAACTGATGAATGTGTTTGTGTGTGGGTGGGTTTCGTGTTAAGGAGGAATGGGAGCATGAGTGTATTTTTGCTGTGACAGTGTGCTGGTAATGTTAAGCAGCACTGAGAGAGTACACGTGTGTTTAAGAGAGTCAGAGACAGAACGGGGGTGATAAAGAGACACATGACAGGCTTACTGAGGGAGAGAGAGAGAGAGAGAGAGAGAGAGAGATGTCTCACACATAAATCCCTGTTGAGACTAGAGTGAAGAAGGTTACAAGCTTTATCGATTCTGATGATGGTAACAGTATAAATGTGTGTGTGTGTGTGTGTGTGTGTGTGTGTGTGTGTGTGTGTGTGTATCAGTGGGTGCAGTGGAAGGATGGTCTGTACCATCTGGCTCCCAGTATTCTCACTGAGACACTAATTACAGGACTTTACACTTCGCTCCACCACACTCATCATTGGCCTGACTACACAAACACCCGTATGGACACACACACACTGAGAGGCAGCAGCGGTCAGGGATTATGGGACCTCTTCAGCTTTTTCTTGCTAACTTTCTACTCCTCTTGCATTTCCTCTCCTTTTCCCCTTTCGTGTCTGCTGTGCTCCCCTTTTCTGACACGATGAGCCATCTATTTCCTTTTCTCCCTCCTTTCTTCAATCCTTGACCTCTTCTTCTTCCGTCCTTTTCTTTATCAGCCTAAGCAAGGTACAGATTAATGAGACCCAATTAGGCTGCATTTTGTTATTGATGATGCACAGTAAAAAAAGGAGGAAGCATTACAGATAAAAATCTAATTGAGTGGATAAAGAGAGAAACACTGGTAAAAGGGGCGAGAAGACATTTTTCATCTGCTCTTCAATCACATAGACACAAGAGAGACAAAAGGGAAATAGAGAGAAATTAAGGAGGGAATCCTATCATATTCTTTGCCAGTGTGTACAACCCTTCATTAGCATAAATTCCAGGTCACCCACTTTCTCTGGCAAAGAAATGGGTGCCACAGTGGGGAAATGCTTTCCCTGACATAAATTTGAGCTATTACATGTAGTACAGTAGCTGTCGAGTTACCTCAGTGCGCATATTTTTGAAAATCGATAGGAAACACACACTTTATCTTTCATATTTCATATTTCCTACCAAAAAACGTATTGTCTAGTGCAGAGAATTGGATAACGCATGGTGGCAGATTTTCTCTTTCATTTCAATCATACAATAAAGGGGGTCATCTGGAAGTTAAGTCATGGAAACGGGTTTTTGTTACATGGATGAGTAGTGAAATGAAGAAAATCCAGTTGCCATAACTTCCAGATCACCTCGTCTGGATGGCTGAGAATCTTCAAAATGAGAGGAATCATTAAGATGTATTGCGGTGTTCCTACTGAATGTGTGAATGACACTGATTGGCTTTAAAACAAAACTGGATTGATGAAACTCTTATGACTGTTAACTCTTTTTGTCCTTTTCTAGGCAACTATGGCGAAAGTGGGATGGGAGCATTCAAGGACATGGCAGCCAAGGAGGGCATCTGTATCGCCCACTCTGGTAAGAGAGTCAGGTCAAGACAACCATAGAAAACTAAGCGCCATGAATACTAAACATTAGAGGAGTTTAGACTATTTGTAAGCTGCCACATAGGTGGACAATATAATGTAGAGTTTGTGTTTATTTTACATTTTCATACAGCAAAAAGCAGCACTTACTAATTACATCTTATTTCTTTGTGGAGCCTTGTGTAGAAACTGTGACACAAACAGAACTGTCACACTATGTTTGCATTTGTTTGACATATTTTCTCAAGGCAAAATCTGGAGCAATGCTGGAGAGCAGAGCTTTGACCGACTGCTGGAGAGACTGAGGGCCCACCTGCCCAAGGCCAGGGTAGTGGCGTGTTTCTGTGAAGGCATGACTGTCCGCAACATCCTCATGGCCATGAGACGTCAGGGATTAGTAGGAGAGTTTCTACTCATTGGCAGGTCTGTGGAGGTCTTTTTAGGAGTTTTCTATTTGGGGAACAAAATTATGCCTCTATTTGTGTGTCCTGCTACTCCTATCAGTGGATCCGATCCTTGAATTGCTCTGTTTAGTCTGTGTGAGGTTACGTAGCCTTCAGGGTTTAAATACAATTAGATCAATAAAAACAGTTGGAAACAATATTTTTATGTTTTGTAACTAGTGGGTTCCATGTTAAGTAGAAGGATAGCTATTCAAACTGTGTTAGCAACCGGGGATTTCAGCCACTGGATGTTTTGAAGGACAGACAGAGAGGCAAAATTACAGTTCCATGCTCGTCTCTAAAATAACACTCTTTGGAGAGCCATTTATGAACACAAACACTGAGCCGTTATTATTAAAATCAGAGCTGACTGGTAAATATCTACTTCAAAATAATTGCAACTCAGTTCTTTTCCAAAAATGTGGATCCAGCTGGTGAATATCAACCTTCAAAGTAACTTCAACATGGTTATTGACCATCAGTGCTGCGTGCACTAGAGCTTATTGAGCCGTTTGCCTCATAAAGTGGCAAGAAAAAATGAGTGAACTGTATTTGCGATTTCCTGAATAAATTGGTGATGAAATGTGATCTGATCTGAGTTTCAAACAGCAACAAACAATATTTATAATAATAACAAACAAAGAGGATAAGACACTAGTAGGTATGAACTTTAATGTCTTCTTTGAACACGTCCATTAAACATACGATGATGGAAAAAGTAAAATAGTGGTAAAAGGTGGTTGAGTCACCTTTGGCGGCAACAACCTCAAGCAAGCGCTTCCTGTAGCTGTGGATTAGACCTGCACATGTTCAGGTGGAATTTTAGATTGAATGAATCTGCATTTATTTCAGTCAAAGAAGTCATTAGTTCAGTAGGAGTGGCTTATTTCTTCTATAAACACCAGGTATATATGTCAGTGTTACAGTAGTAGATCAAAATAATGAATTTTAAACCAAGAAACTTCACTGTCTCGTATCATTGTCTGTGAGCCACAGACACGGATGGATAGAGAGAATGGCATTACTAAACTAAAATAGAATATAAATCTGTTTATCTTTACAGCAGCAGATATTGTTGCTCTTTACAGAAACACACAGACACACAGGTTTTGAATTCTGGAGGTGGTTTTCACGTTAGGTTCTGTTCTCACCTAAATAAATTCCTCCTACAATTCACTTGCAAAAATAACCTTTCAAGTCGGGTTTTGTCTCCTGTACATCTGTGCATGTGTACGTGTGTGTGAGAATGTAAGCATGTGTGTATATGAAAGTTGCTTTAAACCCGTTGGAGTTTTGGTTGCCATGCCAACTGTGCAATTAACATAAGATGAATAATGATTTTAGCACCTATGCCAGCCAACGTGCAGAGAACAAATTTGATTTTGAATAGATTGAAAATATTATCATGTGATTAACATTAAAATAGGACAAACACAATTCTATTTAATCCTATTCTACTCTTTCCGCAGTGATCTGTGCTGTGTAACTAAATCCTAGACAGCACCATTTTTGTTGCCATCGCCACGATGATGCTCATTATCATCATACTCATTTCACTCAACATCATCTCCATCTACATCACCATCATCATCTTCACCATCATCACCGTCCTGCTGAGAGTGAGGTAAAGTCATAAACCATTCTAAATATGCTGTACATCCTCTTGATTTGAGAGAAGAACATGGAACTGGATAAGAATTACAGAGGAAAGAAAAAAGCCATTCTCTGTGTTGCAGTAAACTCAAGTTGTGGTTTTGGTAGGTTGATAACGTGAAGTTCTCTTTATTGTCACTGGACAATTGGTTTATGATTGTATCTGGGTGTGTAGAGAGATGAGGTGTCTAATTTATCTGTTCTTTGAGGTTAGTACTCAAATCTCAACCAAATAAAGTGTTTTTCAACATTCAATCTGTGAAGTTATGACACAACTTGTTAAACTTGCTAAATGCCTAAATGAACAGTTTTAAATTATGCAGCATCATGTTGCTGCATAATTGTGGAAAAGTTTCCCTTATTTTGTACTGAATGGCCTCGTCATATTACAGTTTCCTCATTAAACCAGCTCTCTCTCCCTTTGCCTTTCCCCTGGTGTGAGGACAACAATTAAGTAAGGCTGAACATAAAACTTAATAGCTTGTTATAATGGATAGTTTTGGAGTACATCTTGCAGTCCTCTGTCTCTGGCCAGTCTGTTCTGATTAGTTTTGTTAATTGAATATCAGCCTTCATTAGCATCAATATCATAAACAGCCTGTAGTTGTAAATTGGAGATGGTCATGGGTGGGCGCCCTCCTCACTGGAAGTCTATAGAGAGAACTTCTGATTAGCCCAGTTGGGCAGACACTAGTTTAACACCAGGTTAATTAGGTTACCACAAGAGCACACATATGATGATAAAGCAGATTATTCAGTTACTGAGGGCAGATCAGAATGGTCATTAATAGAATATTATGTAATACTGCAGGATCTAAAGTGAGCACAGATTTTCTGAAATTCACTGTCTGTTGTTTGGATCAGTGTGGTCAAATCACTGCCTAATTAAACCCACAGATTAAGTGGATTTCTATGACTGATTGTAACTTAAAGTAACACAAACCCATTTCTGCCATTAGTCTGAATCGGTCCCTTCTGATGTAGTTATTGTGCACTGTTGTGACACAGTTGATAAAGAGTGAGATTATTATGAACATAACACTTACCCATCAGTTAACTACAGTGTTTATCCTGTAAAGGGTCACACAAGAGATGGAGCCAAGCCACCCTGGACAGGCCACCAGTGTCTCACTGAGCTTAATACTTCATTGTCATTAATAGGATACATAAACACAAGATTATGGAGTGCAGTGAAAGCTTTATAGCCCCATCAGGAATACTGCCAATGCAGGTTATTTTGCACAAAATTGTAAAAATCCCTAGCAGTCAGTTTGAGTTTGCTTCTTATTTTAGATTTTTAATGTTCTTCTAGAAATTATCCTAAAAACCCATATTAGGTTCTGGGGCTAACTACTATATCACAAGAAAACTATGTCACTTACACACACACCAACACTCACACACATTCATATTCGCACACAGTCTAGATCTGGAGCCTGGCTATATTGATTGCTTCTGTCCTATAATTCCTCATGGTGCCAGCAGTCTACAGACCCATTAATGAATAGCTGCACTGAGATAAATATCTATAGCCACATAAAACACATGCCACACTTACTCTCACACACAGTAACAAGCACAAATGCACATTCTCTCAGGTCATTAGCTTTTCTCTAACTCTAAAATCAACCTGTCTGTGGAGATTCTCACTTAACCAGGTCATGTTTATCCCAAAAGTGCTGTTTGGTGGCAGCGTAGACTTGCTTCAGTCCCAGGTGTGGGACTCACCACCAGTCAGTTAGAACCGAAAAAGCCTTTCGGGTGAGAAGTGAAACATCAAACTTAAGCAACCTCTTTTATCTGTCCTCAATGAAAAATCCCCTGCATCTTAAATTCAGATGAAATCTTATTAATGACAAACAATAAATATATTCATAAATATAGCCGACTCTTAACAGTCCATATTTGACAGCCATACACACTCACTTAGCCCACTATCACATGAGATAGATATTGTATTAGTCCACACACAGTTTTTACAAATGCTTAAACATTGCTGATTGTGTGTTGGGTGTGTGTATACGCTGTACCAGACAAATATACTGAACATATAATTTGTTATTTGGGATGGGTTTGAGTTAGTCTTGCAGTCTTACAGTTCAAGCAGCGCAGTGTGCACTTGCTTTGCCATGGTAGCCACGTAACCAAAGCTGTGTTTTCGCGAGAGTCAGATATCCTGACTGTGCTGCAGAACGCGTTGAATGAATTGAAAGAAAATTGTTTCAATCAAAAGTCAAAAAGCAGACTCTCTCTGGAGATCATCCCGCACAAGTCTGCACCCTTTCTGCCTGCTGTTGCCATGGAAATGTTCCCTACCATATTTGAATCCAGCACAGCAGCTGAAGATATGTGGCGCATGCGCATGTGTTTATGTGAATGGCTATGTGCATGCGTGGGTGCGACTTTGTATGTGTTTGTCACTGTCTGCGAATGTGTACTTTGTGCCAGTTGTTTTGTATCTGTAGTCCTATTGAGAGCGGCATTATTTACATTTAGCACTGGTGGAAGCATGGCTTACTGATAATGCTGGTGACATTCAGATCAGAGCTAGACCATCTCTATGCTGACATTCTACAAACCCATGACCCTCTCTTCTTATGTTTATCACATTCTCCTTCACCGTACTTCTTGCATACTTTTCCTTATCAGTCTGTGCTTTTTTGTGACTTTATCTCATCATCACTCACTCTCTGCGACTACGTCCCTCTGAATCCAGCTGCTTCTGTTTTGTCAGAGTGTAAGAGTGTGATGTATGAGAAGTGAAACCCTGAACTGATCATTTGACAGAGGTCAGACCCCTGTAGTCTCCTACTTCACACCACAGCTGTCTGTTTAGGCCGAGCTGCCTTGTGGTTTTAGATAAAAAAAGAAATTCAAAGGAGAGAATCTCGTGGCAAAATATCTGAGTGGCTCAAGATGTCTCAAGGCAGCTCATCTTCAAAATTGATTTTAGTGGATTGTATACCTGCGTGGTAGTGAGAGGAGATCAAAGACATGGTGAGGTCAGAGGAGAGAAACGGAAGGAAGAGGGAAAGGAAAGAAGATGAAATGAGAGGAGAAGACGATTGAAGAGAGGAGAGATTAGCAGTTGAGAAAGGAGAGGTTTAGTGTGTGTGTGTGTGTGTGTGTGTGTGTGTGTGTGTGTGTGTGTGTGTGTGTGTGTGTGTTGTATTCATATATCATAGTAATGAAGGATTTTTTTATGAAAAGCAAATCACTCACAGTAGAATTGTAATTTACGGAACAGTTCTGTGTTTGGGGTTTATTTTCACCTTCACACACACTGCGTGCACACACCAACCGGGTCCATTCCAGTGTGTGAACACATCCAGAGCTCTGTATTGTTCGCTAGCATTGAGTTAATGTACCTTTGATTAAAACAAGTTGTTTTGTGTTATTTCATTGTTAAAAATGTGGAAATCCATTTTGCTCTGTCTTTTCAAAACTTTGCAATTAAGGGCTGCTGGTAATTAAACACATGGGAATATGTGGGAAAGAACAGTGAATGTATAAAATGGGAGGGAGAAAGCGAGACAGATCAGAAAATCGGACACACACGACGGACATACATGTAAGTGTCACTGATGCTGTAATGTGACAAGATGTGTTTGAATTGGGTTTAAAACTTCAGTATTGGAAAGCTGTGCTAATGACTCAAGCCTTGTTCCCATTAGTCTGAACAGGACAGTCTAGCTTTAGGGCTGAATAAATATGTGTGTTTTGGAGGAATGTTTTAATTTTTTGGACGCCATTACCTCTCCTACAAAGATTTTGTATTGACTACAAGAAAACTGATTTTTACTTTTGTAATTAACAATAAATAAATAAATAAATAAATAATTAAAACTAAAATGAATTGCATCTGTGAATTGCAAATTGCATATCTGTCCTGATGTTTTTAAAGACATACCTGAACTAATACTGTAGCTCAAAGACTTATGGAAATGGCACAATTGCCAGGAGCAAATTTGTTAGTATTATAGATACTAAAGTATCTATAATACTAAGCTAATATAAAAAAAATACTAATATTGAAAATAAAATGTGTCAGAAATGACATTAGATTTGAAATTTGATTGAGAAAACACTTTTTTATCATCGCTACTAAAACAATGACAGCATCAAACATCTTTCCATGAATCTGACAAAGGAAGGAATTCATGACGCAAAGTGCCTCGGATCTTTCTTCCATGGTGCCAAAAGTGTCAAGCACATCAAAGAGCTCTGTCAGCAGGTTTGTGTCATCACATTTTAAACCCCAATGAAACTCTACCTTGACTTCCATTTTCTGTTGTCAGTTTGGGAGAAGTCCTCTAAGACAGCCGATCAAAAGGCTGCTGAACTGAAACTACCCAGTATCAAAGAATTTGTTATTCAACTCACAGGTCCTTCCCCTTCTCTGTGTCTTTGTCACTACCTGTCTCTTCTGCCTCCTTCTCTTCCTCCTAATGCTCCTGTTGTTTTGACGCTTTACTTTTCTTCCGTCGCTGCCTTTCTTGAAAGGAAGATCTGCTCATTTATGCTTGTTAGAGTTGAGTAGAAAGGCTTTCTGCAGTATCCAGGATAAAGGCTTTCCTGTTGCTTCTTCTCAAAGACCGCTTTGACTTTAGGTATCTTTACAGCAGACAGCTTATTTATTAGGCTCTATTAGGCTATTCATAGGCCATCGGGATGTGAGCCTGCAGAACGTCTCTTATACAGTGCATAGATGTAAATAATTATTCTATTTGTGTTGTAAACATCATATATAATATATTGAAACTATTGACAGTGGCCTTCGTCACCCAGGAGCTGCCTGCACAAAGTGATGTACCTGAGGTTAAACTGACGTATAATGTCATATATGATCTATAAACATATCATATATTTGATAGATCTTGAATGTTTTTTTATTCATTACCTGTTAACACTAATTATCACTTTAAGAAAAATGCATTTTGTTCTTGATTGTGCTGTTTTAGCAAAGCAACAGCTTGAAGAACAGAGTCACAAGGAAATGACATCTCAATAATAATGCTTGCACAGCTTCATGTTTCTGGATTATTTAGCAAATTACAGGTACGAGGATGTGAAAAATGGAGGACTGTGAATTTCAATAGCCATCAATCATATGACTTTCAAAAGACTGATGATACCAATTACTTCCACTTCCTCATTAGCCATCCTTTAGAGTGGCTTGTACAACAACAAATGAATGGCTGCTTTAAAAAAAATCCAAAACTTTGCTCCTATGCATCCCCTTCATCTTTTTTTCTCTTTGTTCCCACTATGACAAAGACTGATTAATAACTGCTAGTGATTGTTCTGTAGTTACTGTAGCCAGGAAGAACATGTTGAGATGTTCAGGAACGAATGGAGATGGTATTTCAACTGTGAGTCTCTCACAACAGGGAATTAAGAGGTTTTCCAAATGTGGGGCATGTAGATAAACACACGTCTTTCTATAGCTGTAGGGACATTTATTGCTATAATGCATTCACTCAACTCCACTCTTGACTTAACTTAACTGTAACCTAAAGCTTAAAACTAAGATTTAACACCGAAACAGTCCTATTCAAGCCATATGGAGTTCCTAAAATGCTGAAATGTCCTCACACTAACACAGACCTTTTTTTGTTTTGTTGCAAATTGGCTGACCAACATGTTCAGTACACAGAAAAATGCACGTGCATGCAAATCTGCACACATACACACAGGAAGACACACAAAACCCCACCTACACACACGCATATTCATCCTCTTATTGCTCTCCCAGGGAATGGCCTTATCCTCTTACAGCACTCCAATGGGAAAGCGGTGGGAATTAGAGAGCACAGGAGAAGGAGACAGGCAGACAGAAGAGACAATGATAGTAGGAAAGGCAGGTAGAAAGGCTATCCAGTGTAAATATATATCTGTCCTTGTTTGAATTTGTGTGTGAGTTTATGAATCGGTGTGTTGGTACAACAAACCGTATTGTTTACGCCGTTTGTCTGTTGTGGGCTCTCAGTTTGGCATTTTGCTGCTCATTTTCGGAGATTTACACTGTGAGATTAAACTGTTACGTCAGCTCCGTGGCTCAGTATGCTCAGTAACACACACACACACACACACACACACACACACACACACACACACACACACACACACACACACACACACACACACACACACACACACACACACACACACACACTGATGCACAAAAGTAATCCTTTTTCTAGTCATTGTTACATGAATCCATCCAGGAATGTAAAGGGTTCCCCCTCAGTGTTTCCATTTAATTTCTCTGAGATATGCTAATGTGCTGATCATTTATTTAACTGTTCTTTCTCTTATGCTGCTATCAAGCTGACAAGAAATGACAATGAATGTTTTGCCAGGACAGCAATAACTAGTGACGTTACTTTTGGTCCTCTTCATTCTCTCCACTGTTTCAATTTCTACACTTACCTTTTTCTATCACCTTACTTTATTTCCATAATCAGCAGCAACTCCTTCTTTCTCCTCATTGATACATGTGCTGTTCATTTGTCACACGGTTTGAGAGGCTATCTGTAAAGAACTGTCCTGCTATCTCCTGGAAGTGCCTGGACAGGAAATGAATTGGCTCTTAATTTAGCTCAGACTCTGAAGCAGGAAAAGGTAATTAAGAGAAATATGAACTGTGATGCCTCTGAGAAATGGCAGATCCCGAGTGAAACTAAAGATGTGAACGTGGTGGAAGTGAGGTTGCTGAATGTTTTGTTAGATGCCGCTCTTTTCTATTTGTGTGGGGAAAAAAACAGAAATATGGCAGCAATAGGAGAAATGGGATTATATGACACAACAGAGACAAAATGTTCAACTAATCCTCAGTATTTCATTAACTACTTGTTGTTGTATAGAGAGTTAGAACCTTGATTTACAATGAACAAGGACCACAAGTTAAAAAACATGGTTTTATTGGCCGGCCAATTAAAATCCTTTAGGGGAAAGATGGATGAGCTGTAGGTGGCTGTTTCTAACTTGGTATCATTATTATCACTTTGCAGGATGTTAAGCTGAGCTCCACTGTACTGTATAGGTGTCTCTGCCATCTGCTGAGGAAGTCATTCAGAAGGGTGCAGGAGAGGGGAGGGATGTTTTGCTAAATGTTTTATGTTCTGATAGCCCACAGATTTTCCTTCACCTGTCATTTAATGCTTCCAAGTGATCCCCTGAAAGCTTTTTTTATATAGCTTTATTTCATACCAGTTACAATGTGACACTTTTAATGAAACATGGTAGTAGGGTTTATTTATAGCCTGACTCTCCACAAATATTCCTATGCCAACCTGCAGTACCTATTTAGATTTACATTTATCACAAGTGGTAAAGACTTTGATTAGGACTGAGTGACTGGTGGCTTGAATACAGTGAATCACTGTACTGCTGAACGTGTGTGTCTGAGTGTTGTTTCTGAAGTAAAAAGAAAGAAAGAAAGAAATCCCACTGACACAGCATCACATTTACATAATAGGTATGTGTGATACTACTACGTACATTTGTGATAATAATACATTGGCTTGTATAGTTCTGTTACATAACGTTAGGCTGTGGAGACAATCCTACCAGGGATGGCACTGTGTTGTCATGCCGGTTCTGTGAAAGCTGTTATGTAAATCTACGCTCACTGGACACATTATTAGGTACACCTGTACAATCTAATGGAAACCAATACAGCAGCCCACTTTTCCATGGTTCTAATTTCTCACTTTTGTTGAAATGATAATTCCAACTATGTCTTTCTAATTGAGGTCATAGTGGGTGGTGGAGTCATAATGGAGAAATTATAACTACTAATAAAAGTAGAATTCATTGCAGGGCTGCTGTATCGAATTACATTAGATTGTACAGGTGTACCTAGTGTCCAGCGAGTGTAAATTCATCCATTCAGTATCAAAATGTTTGTTCCAAGTTGCATTTTTTCTTCCACTGGACTTCAAATGACACCTAAAGTTGGCAGTTAAGGATATCCTCCACAAGCGCACACAACAAACCTCGTCACACATTTGTTTTTGTCTCTTTCTCTCTTCGAGTGAGCTCAGCGAGATGGGTGAGGTGTGTGCCGGTTCACAGCCTCCGCACAGCTTGTTACCATAGCAACGCAGGAGACAGAAAATTATAGAAAGGCCGAGATGGAGAGAGGGGAAAGTTTCAGAGAGAGAGATCAGGTTGTTTACTTATATACGTGCCCCATCTGTGTCCCCCTATTATAATGAGAGCGGCTTCCAAATTCTTTACTTTGAGATATTGGGGTCAGTTTTACTGATTTTTTTTTAACAGGGAGCAAAGTAGATAATTGCAGCTCAGATGGTCACATTCACATATATGGCAACTCATCAATGTCACACTTACTGCTCGGAGGTGAAGTTATGCAGTGTAACTACAATGTAACTCAAGTTGTTGAACTGAAACCCCTAAACACAAATGATCTACAGCTTCCTGCTTATTAAATACAAGAAACACAATCACTGTGTAACACAGTAAATGACTTTCAGAAGACTCCTAGAGACTTAAGTCATTTGCCACCAGAGGGAGAAAATAACAAGGACACAGCTGAGACTACTATTACCATAAAACCACAAGCACAAAATCCTAATACTACGCATACAACAGGGTCTTATTTCAATAGGAAACTCAAACAAGGCCTCATAAATGCTTCTTGACAAAGGAAACCAGAAACATGCACAAACGACTGACCAACATTCAAACCTCCTATACCACAGAAGGACTTGCAAACTAGTTCAAGAATAGAAATTATGCATTAACTTGTTGGTGCTCAGCTTTTAAATCACTGAAAAACAAAATGTATGTATGGGCTAGATAGGCACAACATCCAAACTGCGAAAAAAAAAGACATTTTTACGCTGTTTAGTATTGTGCTGAGAGGGAGTTGCAGGCATAATAAAGCATAATGTGAGAGTTTATTACTTATAAAATAATGGACTTTTATTCAGTAAATGCAAGAACATTTCACACGTCTCTCAAAATGCAAAATGCACTGTATACGGTACCATCTTTATCTTTATCCTTTATGTTTAAAAATGTTTAAAATATGCTCAATTTACAAACAGGTTAAAATTGAAATATTATGTTATTTTATGTGAGATAAGAATCTGTTGATAAAAGGCAGAGGAAACATGCAGGAAAAAAAAAAAAACAAATATCAAATATCAGCAGATTATATCATGTCCTGTCATCAGTTCAGAAACCAACATCTGTCTAATGATACCCTTCTAAATCCGTGTGTAGTACTGAACACTGAGCTGTGTACATTCGTATTGAGTAATCATTTGTAATATGTAAAGAACACAAAGTTATATTTGCAACAACCACTAATACAAATCACAATACAATTAAAACCATTAAAACTAGAATTTGACAAACACAGAAAGAAGGACAGAGCAGAGAAGGAGAGCACTAGCTGAGGCATGTGGTACCAACGAGATGTGGGAGAGTCATTAAAGTCCAGAATAACATGCAGCTAATTTACTGGGGATCTGTCTGATGCTGTCTCTCTCTCTCTGTTTCTCTGATACACACACAGACAGACACACATAGACGATACTGTGGGCGATAAGCTGGATGTCTCGTTACTGGGCATTAGCTGCACCTCTCTCTGCTAATCCCTGCTGTCAAACAGACAGGCTGCTTGCGTGTGTGTGTGCGTGTGTGCAGGCCCAACCAGTGTAATTATTGCCATCATGTATAGCAGGGGATATCTCTGACTGTTGTTACTAAGCCACTGACCCGTCATTAGGTTGCACAAGATTGTCCATTAATGGCTGTGTGTTGGCATGTGTGCGCGTGGTGTTTGTGTGTGTACATATTGAAATGGGTGAGTTGCCATTAGAGATTAGATGTCTAAAATGATGGCCTGTGACACATCTTAAAGTGAATAATGTTAATAGCCACATAGTTATTTTTTAGCGTTTTTACTCTACAGAAGTACTTTTACTATTATAAGTTGAATATTTATACAATATTGTGCATATATTGCAAAAGTTATTGCGCTACTTTCAGCTATCAATGCTATTTTAGGGTCATCAGCTCAATATATTACATATGTGCAATATGTACATTGACGATTAGCGTCTCTGCAGTCATTAATTGTTTACTATGTATGAAAAAGGCAATTGAAGTACTGTTTTAAGACAGAGCTCAAAAAGCTGAATCTTTCCCTGGTAAATCGGCTGGTTTGAAAGTGAAATGTCAGTGCTAAATAATTACACTTTTTAACTTCAAACTCACCTTACTGTCTGATCTGAGGTCGGGACATTGCCTTGGAAAGCCAGTTAAATGAGTTGGCTTCCCCACAGAGATCTTACAGTGCAGAAACCGAGGAAGTGAGTGAGTGAGTGCTGCGAGAAAAAAGGATGTGATAGCAAGAAGGTTGGAAAAGCAGAGATGGAGAGAGAGGGAGGGAGAGGATGAAGGAGCAAGAGGCCACCATGGTGATAAAGATAAAGCAGAAATAAGAGAGACGGGGTGAAAGACTGATGTTACACTGGCGGTGTATTACCTCAGCAGGTGATATTACAATGTCTGCTGTGCTCAATGTAAGAAATGACACTTTCATGTGTGAAGCAATAAAAAGTGATGAGGCCAGACCTGAAGGAATTGTCTGAATATACAACCTCTGTATTTCTCTCCACCTGACATCATTCCTCTCTCTTTCTCTCTTTCTTTTTCTCCACTGCTCAACTTACTCTGTCACCCCGAACATTATTGCTCTTCATCTTTCTCGACCTTGCCTAGAACACACACTTCCAAAACACTTCCATCTCCTTTTTGATCCTCTTTTCTCTCCCTCTGCCAGCCATTCTGTTTCGCCCCCAGAGATCATATCTGTGTCGCTTTATCCTCTCTGTCTCTCTCAATCCTGCCTTATCTCTGGGGATTTCTAAATCTTTACCCTCTGCACTCCTGGTGTTTCTTTTAATGCTCTTATTGAATACGATGTACTGTTAACTGATTTGCAAATTTTTGCATTTAAAAAAGAAACATTCCCACTGCTCACTGCCCTTTTCTATTTGAAAATAACACAACACTGGTATTTGACTTGCTTTTAATGTCATTTTTACCATTTAAGCGTTTTTTTTTTTACCAGTGGGGTGGTGAAGTGGTGTGTGTGTGTGTGTGTGTGTGTAAATGCAAATGTGAGCTTTCTTTGGGATTTCTGTCTTCGGTGTCAGCAAAGTCATTCATTTACAAAGTCAAAGTCAGCAAGAAAGTGCCGACGTTCAGTGCCTTCAGTGCTTTTTCTTTTGTAGAGACACACATTTCCAATTATGCTGTAGTTTAGGAATTTCTGTAGGTTTTGTAGGTGCATTGAAGTTCCCTGCATCCATATTTCCATCACAAGTCTAAATCCACAAATGTTCCTCTCCTCTCTTCTCGGAGCATGCGCATGCTGTGAGAGCGGTGAAAGACTTTTCTGGCGCAGAGCTTGAATTGCTTTTCTTAGTCGGTGATCAGGGAGTAATTTGTCTTTGTTTTCTGTGTTTTTCTGCATGATTAGGTGAGGATATCATCTTTAAATGGTGACAGACTTTGTGTTGGCATTAATGGCGTCCGCCGAGACGCCACCTGTGTTGATTCGGCAAAGGGGATAGTGTCTGATCCTACTGTAACAGTGGAGCAGGGGTTGTTGGCAGCGGGTGAGGAGGTTGTTGATGGTGGTATTTTTGAAGGACGAAAGGTTTGCACATCAGCTGATCGAGCGTCGGATATCCTTGAATGGCCTGGGATGTCGATCACAAATGCTTTGCCTGTCCGCACAAACAGCCGGCGAAGCTGAGTGAAGGTGATGACGTGGACTATAACACAGAGTCTGATACTGCATCTGCGGTTGAAGGGTGTCGCCTCAGTGATTATTTCTATTCTGCAGATGAAATAAATACTTTTATTAGATCTGTGAAAGTAAGAGATTATTTTGCAGACATTGATGAATTCATTATATATGCATGTTTACAGCAAAGAACCTGTGGTCTGGATGCTTTGGATAAAAAGAAACTCTTACTGCTCTGAGGAAGGCAGCGGTGTTGAACAAAGGTAGAAATGCAAGGAAACTGAAGTCATCTAAGAAATAATGATGCATCACCAGCTGTCTCTTCCTCTCCACTTGACTTTACTGTTTCTCCCTTTTCTGCCTTATGCAGGAACTGAACATGGGGTCTTAGACCATCTATAGGGAAGGGGTTAAACATAAACATTGGCTATGATCGGTCAAGAGCCATTTTTTCATATTTTCTGGGAGCAGTCTGAGAAATATAATTCAAAACTTTATTAGTAGATACATGGGGACTTAAGCATTCTACTGTTAAACAGTACACATGGGTCAAGGTGACTGATAATAGTGTTAGTGCTGCTAGGTTGGACAGATTTTATGTATCTAACAATGTTAGGCCGAGGCTAGTGAGCAGTTAGTTTCACCATGTTACTACTCATATTAATACAACACCTGCTGAAAAAATCTAATCTCAGTGGCTTTTTAATAATAAACTCCTTCAAAAGGAAATGTTTTGTCAAAGTTTAATGAATCTGTGTAAACAGTGGAGGTGCAGAAAGAGGGGGCTTTGATTCACTTAGTGGGAGTTTGGAAAGACACAGATACAGTATGTGTCTTTAGTCAGCAGTGTACATTTGATTCTACAGTTAAAATAAAAGGACTTGGAAGAAGAGAGAAGACAGATTGAACATAGTTTTTAGGAGGGATCTGAAGAGTGATCTTTTGAAGAATAAATGGAGCTAAGTTCTTTTCTGCAGGAGAGATTGAAGGGGGCTTTGGTGAGATCCCGTTTTATCTTGATCAAGGATATGGATGCTCTCACCTCTTTGTTTTAACCTAGAAAATACTGTAAAAAAGGGCAAGCAGATGACCTTCAGCTTCCTGGAGGTGGGTGACTACAGACCCGGTCTTGATGAGAGAACATGCCATTGACTTCCATATAACGTTGTTTGGTGTGGGGGGCTGTGACAGCACATGTGTTGCACAGCTACTGGAGGCGCGTCCATGTCTCAGCTGAAATGAAAAGGACTTTCTGGATTGAGCTTTGAGGAACTGACTCACTGACAATGGGGCAGCTGAACTCGGGGCGTGCACCAGGAATAGATGGAATAACAGCAGACTTTTTTAAGTTCAGCATTGCACCAGATTTTTATGAAGTGCTTAAAGAATGTTACTGTAATTGGCGTCTGCCAGTTTCCTGTTGCAGAGCAGTTTGTTCCATGATACAAGGAGACCTGGCAATTTAAAAAAACTGGAGGCCAGTAGCGCTTCTGTGCACAGATTACACATATCACTATCTAACATATTGAATATGTTTGAAGGACTGTATTGAAGTTGTTGTTCACATGGATCGTGTACCTGAAAGATGCATTTTGGACAATCTGTGTCTTATCAGAGACATTTGTGATGTCAGTGACTTATATAGTTTGAATTTTATCACTTGACCATACCTATTTGTTATCAGTTCTTAAAGCTTTTGGCCTGAGGGATGGATTTATTAAATGGGTTAAGTTGTTATACAGTGGGGCATCTTGTATGGTTAAAGTGAGGGGCTGTTTGAGCAGAGCGATTCCCCTTCTTAGGGGGATTAGGCAGGGGATTAGGCTGTCCAATCTCAGGGCAGTTATACAGTTTGGCCACTGAACCTTTATTGTGTAAGTTGAGGGCTCAGCTCTCGGGTATCTCTGTGAATCAAATCTAATTTTCACCTCTTGTAGTATCGGCTTATGCAGCTGACATCAATATTTTTATTAAGGATCAAAACAGCGTTAACTAGTCAAAGTCCAAACCCCTACAGGTAGGACAGGGGGGTGGGGGGGGTGCCAAGTCTGCCTGGAGGTTTGAAGTGGGGTATTAATGGTTTGAAAGTTCTGGGTGTTTTCTTAAGGAAACAAAACTATCAAAGACAAACTGGCAAAGCATTATGGAGAAAGTATGTGCTAAGTAAGTTGTCTCGCTGGAAATGGGTGCTTCCCCAGCTATAGGGGAAATCTGCTGTTTCAACTCCACCAAGGCGTCTTGTCTTCTTGACGAAATCCAGAGGACTCTTGTAGAATGATCCTTCAAAAAGTTGGTCGGCTGGAATGTGGTAAACCTCTCTTCTTGCTGAGACTTGCTGAAATTGATCATGAAGGACTTACCATTTTTTATTCCTTAGCAGTACAGGCTTGGCAGTTGTTGAAGACCGAAAGAAATCAGAAAACGCCACCGGGAGTGTGGTTGTTGGAGGAGGCACTGTTTTTTATTCAGTCAAGGACTTTGTCTTCAGCTAGTTTCAGAATGGCTCTGCATGAAGCAGGCTGTGTTGAACTGGGACATTTACTGAAACATATAAAGACATCCGTCTATTCCTTAGACTCTAAGACAATATGTGACCAATAATAATCTTGTGGACCTGTGGAATAATACATGGAGCAGTAGCTACAAACACACAGGTTGCACACATGTATCCAGGCCATAATAACATCTGCCCATTTTGCTCTGAGACAAAGACATTAGTTCATTTGTTTATGGATTGCCCCAGACTGAAATGTTTATTTGATTTATTACAGTCTTGGTTGGTTTTGGAGAGGGGTTTTTCTATTTGAGTTATTCAGTATTGGTCCACGGTACAGAGTGAGGAAAAAAAAGGGATGCACACTTTGGTGAATTTTGTGTCAGGTGCAGTGTAGCTGTCTATATGAATAAGCAGGAGGAATAGGATCAAGGCTGTGGGATCAGTGGATCCAGAACTCATGTGCAAAGTGCTAGTGGCAGCTCCTCACAGAGTTGAGTACTCTTATTATAAAATCGTAGGTAAACGTGAACTGTTTGAAAGTGTATTGGCTGTGGCAGGCGTTCTTTGCACCCTGGGTCTAGTTGTTCTATAGTTCTGTCTTTTTAACTGTGTGTTTTTTACTGTAAATGTTTTGACCTTGGTGCAACAGTTACTGGTTGTGATTGTGTAATACATGGATTTTAAAAATCAAAATCTCTTCTCTTTGTGCTGTATGCCTGTTTGTATCTCTCTCTATGCCAGTGCCTCTAGATTATTTGTATATCTGTAACTTTTTTAGTATTTATGTGTCAGTGTCTCTCTTCTGCCCTGACAGATTTGTTTCTGTCCCTCTGTCACATATCAAACCAAGCGTCTGTTGTCTGAAGCCCAGGGGAAATCAGCAAAGTTGCCAAAATCTAAAATACACTCTGTATGTCTAAACTAGCCCAAACAATGTGTGTGTGGGTGAACAAAAAAAAAGAAGAAGTGTGTGATATTGCAACTGTTATCTTTATTGACTGTTGAGGAAGTGAGGACATCTCTAAAGTTAGTATATGCTCCACAATGTAGTTATGGTTCTGTGAACATAATAGTCAATATTATAGTGTAATGCCAATGGAATATAAGCAAGCTAATGAACAACAGAGAGAAAGAGGGAAGTGGAAAATAAGAAATCATGTAAGGAGAAAAGATAAACAGGCAGGTAGCACAGCAACAAGAGCTAAGGAGAACAGAGAGCAGGAAAAGGGATGGCGAAAAAGAGAAAATCAGCATGAAAGAAACAAAGTGATGGGTGTGGAAGGAATGAGGAGTGATAAAGAACAAGAGAATCCAGATATGGGTAGAGAAACAGAAATAAGAAGAGAGGTTGGAGAGTGTCAGAAAAAATAGAGACAGGGGGTAATGAAGTGTGGCATTGATAGATGAGTAAAAGTGAACCTGCTGCCAAGGTGAGCGGGTGTGGGCTGATTTGCTGTGTTTGTGTGCGTGTTATTGAAAGACGAGCGTGTAAAGTGGTCAGATTACTCACATAATTACACAGTTGGGTACACACACGGACACCGGCCTTGCATCAATCTTTCTCTTTATCTCACACACACACGAACACACACACTTTGAGTTTAGCGCCACTGTGTCTGTGTGTGAGACAGTTCTGACATTTGGCTTAATGAGTTTTGCTGTTGTCATGGTGAACTTTGACCAAGTGGCTGAGGCAGTTAATAGATGAGGTGTCATGACATTGCAAAAAGGTGCGCACTATTATTTTAGGAAAGCCTGGCTTTGAAGTATTTCATGAATTTATAGATTGCTGTGTTTCGTATCCTTCTTTTTTGCTAATGTGACTTTGACAGTGTATAAAGATGGACATAGTGAGTCAGGATGCACCCATAGGTGAAGTTCATAGTTGCATTTCATCTTCATCTTCTGTAACAGCTTTTGTGCTTGGATCTAACACAAAATCTCTACAAAAAGAGATCAGTGTGTTGCCTTTGTCATGCTGCCTTTGACCAGATGGTAGGTTAGTGAAAACACCGGCCACACTTCTCTCCTGCTAGTGCAGAAGATAAATGATGTGAAAATAATGTGAGTTGGTAGGATTTGATCAGGGAATGAACCACAGCGTTTAATGATCCACAGCTTACAGTAAATCTTCATCTGCATTATTGTTTCCCTTTCATATTGTAGATCTACATAAACATTGACCAAAGGTTTGATGAGACAGTGGAGACATGCATTAACAAAAGTGTTGTTACATTAGGTTAACAATTTGGATTGATCCACAGTCACAGTAACATCAGTGGATCTGCTCAGAAAAGTAGGTCACAGATTTTGTATTGACAAAATATTGAATGTGAATCTCAAAGTGCCATCAGGTCACTCCAGTTATTAGCATCACAGTTCAATAAGGACACGTGACCCCAACCCATCCACATTGTAGCTGCTATGACAACCTGGCAGAGTCTAGATAAGCATCTGTTCTGCATGTCTGAACATCCATTTTTGGCAGCCCAGCAGCTGTACATTCATACCATATGTTAGAACCCAGAGAACAAAAAGTAAACAAACACGGATGCTGTTTGAGGGATCACATGAGGGGTTGGTGAAACAATGTAAATTCTTATATTATTTAGGTCTATGTCATCCATAAATTCAGTTCAGTAGTACAGTTGTCAGAGGTATCAGCTCCTGGTACTGTAAATTTACAAGTCAGTGTGAGCTGCTTGTCTTCACAGCACCAGTCAGTCAGGAAACTGTCCGTTGCCTGTTAAAGAGACTTTCAAATTGAGTCATCCTTATTCACTTGTAATGATAGCTGGTTGTTCTGTTCATTTGCTATCAATAAAACATCTACAGCATGCTGTACTGTATATTGGAAAACATCAAGTTGCATCAACTCATTTAGTATAGTTAGTATACCTGTAATAAAGTCTACCTGGCACACCTTTGCTGGATTTCAAAGACAAAAACAAAAAAATCTGAGATGGATTAGAAAAAGATTTCATAATAGAATCCATACGAAGCAACTGAAAATTAATAGTGATTCGCAAATGAGTTCCAGTTTCTATTTATACTGCGAACGAACAGAATGGAAAGGCAATTGCCCCAGGCCTCAGTATGTAGAATTGGTTTGTTAAAGTTCTGCTTAAGGTAGTGCAGTGGCCTACAACAACGGCATACTGTACTATTATGCAAATAGCATTTCCAATATTGGTAGAGACAGGCCGTCTAATGTTAATTGAATAGTGAATAGAAAAGTAGGTGTACGTGTGCGCATATGTGTGACCGAGAAAGGGAAGCAATGAGGAAGAGGGTGTATGTGTGGGCGTGTGTGCATACACTTAAAATCCAGTGTGCTCTAATGAGACACAAAGTACAGACAGCAGTTTCAGCGTGGGCTGGAATCCATGGCAACGACCTTGGGCTCCTAGACATGGGGAGAGAGAGAGAGAGAGAGAGAGAGAGAGAGAATCAGGATGTCATTAAGTTATTTCGATCAAGAAAAGAGTGAGTAATTGATCAGCCTCATTTTTGAAGACGCTTACATGTTGATGCACACACGCTCTCATTTTACTCTCATACAGCACATGTGTATACCCCAAAGAACTTTTTATGGCAACATCACCCCCACAGTTACATGCCCCATGTGCTGATCGGTAAACGTTTGTATGTATTATTGTGTGTGTGTGTGTTTTATTGTGGTAAACAACTCGTATAACATACAAAATACTACAACCTGAAGCTTCATAAATTGAAGGCAAAGAGTGCAAAGCAGAGGCCCTCCTGTGGTATTTTTGTAGTCAGAAGCATGTAGCTCACCTGCAGTGCATTTAAAAATTGGGTAGATCTGGGGAAATCAATTGTCATACTTGATCTGTGGGTGTGTTAAGGACCAGTATCAATCTTCACAAATCACATTGGCTTCCCTCATCCATTTCAAAGCAGTGTATTCCCCACCGTCACTTTTAGTCACTTCTGTAATTGAACAGTCCAGTCTGCTCAGAAGATATGAGTTTTCTTGTGCATGAGTTGCAGACTAGCAGCTGAATATACTGCACTTCATTAGGAAACTCTGGCACCACATTTATTCTTCTAGGGGCTGATAATATGACTTGACGTTAAATTAACATTTTTGGACATACTGAAAGAGTCATCATCATGTTTTCCACCCATCGAAAGAGCTTTGACTTTGTAACACGTCGATCCACACATTTAACTTCGAGTTTTTGTGTTACGATTATAAAAAAAAACGACCTATTTACAGCATTGTGTGCAGGCTTGACACCAAAATTGCAGCTTTCAGTTTGAAACACAGTAACATTTAACTGCTAGTGTGCGTCACCACCTAGTTTGACGAAAGTCGAGTCACCAAGACACCAAATAGACACAGGTGAAGACAAACTGCACTCTGTATCAAAAAGATAGCACTTGTCTGTTACATCTGTTACTGTATTA